>NW_007254865.1:0-7372 GCF_000164805.1 Carlito syrichta | reverse complement strand
CTGCTCTCAAACCATCCAACTGGGGCTTTTCTCTCGGCCTCGGCCTCCCAAACTGCTGCAATCACAGGCTTTCCATTTTGTCGACATCCTGATCTTCCTTCCTGGTCTTGAACTCTGGGCCTGAAGTGATCCTCCCATTGTGGCCAGCCCACACCCCAGATTTCTGGGTTTTGCTTAAGGTTGAGGTAGGGGCTTACTATGGTGTTCAGCCTGGTCTCAATTTCCTGGGCTGCAGCCACCTTACCATCTTGGCCTCCCAAGTGCCAAGGAGACAGTCGTGAGACGCCCAGCAATCCCCACCCACCTGAAGATTTGAAAGTCATTCCCTCCCTTTCCTGGAGGCAGCCCTTGGGAGGAGCATTTGAGTCCACACTTGACAATGAGGTAGGCAGAGGGGTGGGCACCCAGGCAGAGACTTACCCCTGCACCAGGTGCTCCCCCCAGGGAGAGCTTTGTGGGCGACTCTGGCAGCACTTTCTGGGGATCTGGGTCATCAGAAGTGAGCTGTCCTCACGATGGCGCCCCAAGAGGGATGTGGAGGCTGGGCACAGAGGCTCACGCCTGTCATTCTGGTGCTCTGGGAGGCCAAGATGAGAGGATGACCTGAGCCCCTGGGTTCGAGACCAATCCGGGCATCTTGGGGAGACAACCTCTCCAAGAGGCCAAAAAAATGAGCCGAGCATGGTGTCGCACACCTGATATTCCCGCCACTCGGGAGACTGAGGTGAGAGGATCACAGGAGCTCAGTCATTGGACGGTATGGTGGCCAAGAGCGGGCCCCTTGCTCCAGCCTGGGTGACAGAGCAGGACTTTGACTGAATAATAAGACCAATCACCATCACCACCACAACCACAGGCCAGGCTCAGGGGCTCAACCTGGCATCCCAATCCTTTGGCAGCCCAGGTGAGGGGATGGCCTGACCCTGAGGATTCAACACCAGCCTGGGATATAGGGTGAGTCCTCTTCTCAGCCATAAAAAAAAATTTTTAAATCAGTCGGGTGTGGTGCAGCAGGCCTGTGGTTACAGCCACTCAAGGGGCCGAAGCAGGAGGATCACCTGAACGTGGCAGGTGGAGTCCATGGTGGCTGTGAGCATACCCCTCGCTTCAGCCTTGGCAACAGAGCAGGATTCTGACACCAAATAATAATAATCACCAGCGCCATCACCACCACAACCACTGACACCCAGCATGAGGAATCACCTTCAGGAATGGGAGAGGAAAAGTGACTTTCTAGCTTGTCCGTCAAGGGAGGTTTCAAAGGAGACCATTGGGCATATCTGTCCAGCAACTTCAGTCACACGGCCCAGAAGGCCAGCCTCCACCCTCCACACTCCTGCCCCATGGCAAAGACGTATTCGAGCTCACAGAACAGACGGTTAAATCTAGGGCAACCATCGGGCACAGAGCGATCAAAGTGGTCTTGTAACACCGATGCCATCTCTGGTCTGGTTACCCAGTCTGTCACCTTCGGGCTGGGAGATGGCCCCTTCCTCTCCTGATCACTCCATCCTTCCCCACCCGCATTTATATTTCCCTGGGGAACCGATGCACCCATCATGACACACATGGGAGGCATCTTTGTTTTCGCTGGAGTCTCCATCAGCAGAGCTAGAGTGTGGTACCATGATTGTGGCTCCTGGGGCTTCGACCTGAGGGCCTCAGGTGATCTTCCCTCCTCAGCTCCTGAGCAGCCAGGACTCCAGGGGCCAGCATGCCTGATTCAAATTTGCAGACTTTTCACTGATTTGAAGTCTGGCCAGGTTGCCTGGGCTGGTCTGCGACCCTGGGGCTCAGGAAGCCTTCCACCTCAGCTTCCCAGGGCCTGGGGCTGACAGCCTTGAGTCACTGTGCCCTGCCTGGACTCACATGTTCTTTTGGTGGGGCGACACATAAGCATTCCCTAGTGTCGGTGACCTGCACTGACCAAGGGGGGGTTAGGACCGCACCGGTGAATCAGAACGGAGAGAAGAAACCACACGGAGGCAGCTCTTCTGGGAACAGTCTGGCCAAGACTGAAGCCAATTTTATTCAAACTTTTCCAACTTATATACCATTTTCTATAATCTCCAGCAGTGTGACAATTACTTGCTGGGGGCGTACAAATTCATTGATGTGTAACGCGCTTTACAAATCATGTACCATCACAAGACTTTCAGGTTCCCAGTGAACAATTACAATTCCATGATGTATGAATCACAGGTGCACAATTTCAATACAGATTGTTCAAAATGTTCTCCACAATGTTCAATAAATCATTTATATTATACTCTAAGTTCTAAAACCCTGATTTAAAAAATTTCCCAAGTTAACTCTAAGTTCAATCCAATTTTACTAACTTTTTATTATTTTTGACGATTAGTATTATTTAATTTAACACTATACTATAATCTATAAGTTTACTTAAATGACTTAATTTTATTACCTTAATTTTATACTATTTATTTTTATAATTCTGATAACCTACTACATTTCTATACTGCCCTATGATTGTATATTAATTACCTATGGACTTATCCTTAACCTACAATTTTATCACAACTTCTATAAATTTCAAATATCTAAACTATTGTCTTTTATACTTTATTAATTACTTATCTTATAATATCATGTCCAAATTCTAATACAACTATTATCCTACTATAATCTATTACAAACCTTATCATTAGTACTAATAAGTATAAAAATTATGAACTTACTCTATGTTCTATAAAACTTAATTCAATGACATTTTAACCTAAAACCTAAATCTGATTGCCTATTACATGGAAACTACCTACGTCTCAAAACCTGCCATGCCACTTAAAACAATGAACTGCACAGTTGCCATAATGACAGCCGGGGACTGAAGCAAGCTGAAAGTTACTGCACGTACAAAAACCAAGAACGTTCTGCTTGACCAAAAGCAACATAATACAACTATTATCACAGTTATAACGTCTAAACATAACCCCAAATGAAACTACATACTGGAACAAAAGCTAATCAATCAGTTTACCAGGAAATAACAGCTAAAAATATCTTAAGAAGAAAAACAGTTTAGAAAGAAAAAGAGATATAAAATAATTCTGCTGTGCATTTTTTCATAGGATATAATAAGATTTTATTTTAGACTGTCACTTCCTAATATTGAAAATTCTGTTGTCTTATAATACACTGGTTACTATTCATATGTACACACTTGATGTTATATCCTTGTCTCAGAGGCGACCTTCTGAATAGGCCTTCATAGGCCTCAGCTGTGTGGTTACATATGTTGGCTCCCAACACCCTAGGATGGAGACCATCACATACTTTGTAGCTCAGACCCTGGGTGCCACCATGAACAACTCGAGTGTTTGTGTTCCAGGGAATGACGAGGTCTCACTACGTGGCCCAGGCTGGTCTCAAATTCCCAGGCCCCATCAGTTCCCCACCTTGGCCTCCCAAAGCCACAACTCGGGTGTCTGCCGATCTACTGTCTTTCTTGAACTCTACATCCAAGACTGTGGCCTCCTTCCCAAATGATCTCTGTCTGTTCGTGATGATCCCAGCCCCATACATAAATGGATGCTCTTCTTTTCTTTCCTTTTTTTTGAGACAGAGTGTCACTCTGTCACCCAGGCTGGTGGGTGGTGGCTCGCTCCTGGCAACCGCAGCCTCAACCTACTGGGCTCTGGCAAGCCTTCTGTGCCAGCCTTCTGAGGAGCCGGAACGACAGCCACGTGCCACCATGCCTGGCTCATGTGGAATGGAGGGTAGAGAGGAGGTTTTGCTGAGTTTCCCAGGTGCATCTTGGACACACAGGCTGAGTCCAGCCACTGGCCTTGGCATCCCAAAGTGCTGTGATGACGAGGTTAAGCCCCTGATCCCAGCCTCAATCCTTCATCAAAAACAAACCAGAAAGCTAGCAATGGGGGCCCACGAGTCGAATCCCAGCACTCTGGTCATCCGAGGCAGGAAGATGTCTGGAACCCAGGAGCTCAAGGCCAGCCCGTGCCATGCCGGGAGACCTCCACACCCATCCAAACAGGGAGTCTGGGTTCATGGTGCCCATTGTCCTGGCCATTCGAAAGGTTCAGGTGGGAGGATCGCTGGAGTCCCGATTTATAGGCTGGCTGTGAATGACTGTCATGTCCCCGGGACACAGCCTGGGCCACAGATGCAGATCCTGTCTCCAAAAACATCAGAATCATACACAGATTTTCAACTGAGCATCGTGTGTTCAAAGGGTGACTGATTTTAGAGCCAGAAAAAGTGGGACTTGGGGGAAGAGATGTCCTTGGGTGAGGGATGTGTTGCCAGTCTTTCTTGGCATAAGGTTCTCATTTTTGAGTCAGACTGATGGCCTTCCTGGGAGCATTTCTCACCTCAGAGTGGAGAGGTGGCAGGAACCCGGCCAGTGAGGGTTGGAAACTACCGCAACAAAGTGGGGGCAACCATTTGGGGGCATTAAGACTGGAAGGTGCTGAGATTGGGGGTCCCTAACATGTGGAGTGGCGGGGGTGAAGAATTGAGGTCAGAATGTTTGCAGGATAATAGATTTCTATCTTTCTTTCTTTCTTTCTTTCTTTCTTTCTTTTTCTTTCTTTCTTTCTTCCTTTCTTCCTTTCTTTTCTTTCTTCACTAAGTTTCCCAGACTGATCTCAAACCCCCAAACTCAGGCCATCCTGTTGGCCTTGGCCTCCCAAACTGTTGTAATTACAAGACTTCCATTTGCTTGACATCCTGGTCTTCCTTCCAGGTCTTGAACTGTGGGTCGGAGGTGATCCTCCCCCCGAGCCCTTGCCCTCACTCAAGGTTATCTAGGTTTTTCTTGAGTCGAGGTGGTGACTTGCTATGGTTCCAGCCTTGTCTCAAGATCCTGGGCTCTGGCCATCTTCCTGTCTTGGCCTCCCGAGTGCTGAGGAGACAGGTATGAGTCGCCCAGTCAACACCTCCCCACCAAAGGTTTGAGAGTCACATCCTCCCTTTCACCGAGGCACCCCCTTGGAGGAGCGAGTGGATCCCCCCTTGGGAATGAGGAGTGCGTAGTTGAGTGTGCCCTAGCAGAGACATGGCAATGCACCAGCTGGTCCCCTGGTGAAGGGCTCAGTGGACGAATCTGGCCACCCTTTCTGAGGTCCTGGGATGTCAGAAGGGAGCAGGCCTCACAGTGGTCCCCGAGAGTGGTGTGGAGGCCAGGCATGGGGGCTCACACCTGTTATCCCAGCTCTCTGGTAGGCCGAGGCAAGAGGATGTCCTAAGCCCCTGGGTTCGAGACCATCCTAGGCACCTTGGCGAGACCTCATCTGTACAAGAAGACAAAAAAATGAACTGAGCTTGCTGGCGCAGGGCTTTCATTTGGACAATTTGAATAGGCCGCTATGGGAGGATCCCCAGTGCCCAGATGGTGGAAGGCCACAGTGACCAAGAGTGGGGCCCAGTGCTACAGCCTGGGTTACAGAGTGGGACTCCAACTCAGAATATTAATACCAACCACAACCACCACCACAAACACAGGCCAGGCTCAGCCTGGCATCCTGGCCTTACGGAGGCCCAGGCAAGTGGACAGCAGGAGCCTGCTGGTTCAACACCACCCCGGGACATGGGGTGGAACCTTGTATCTGCCATCAAAAATAAATTCAAAGATTATCCAGGTGTGGTGGTGCAGGCCTCTGCTTCTAGCCACTCTGGGGATTGAGATGGGACAATCACTTGAGGCCAGCAGGTGGAGTCCACGGTGGCTGTGAGCATGCCCCTGCTCTTCGGTCTTACAAAGTGGGAATCCAGCTCCAAATAATAATAATCACCCCTACCACCACCACCACCACCCCTACCACCCAGAACGAGGAGTTACCCTTGGGGATGGGAGAGGAAAACGCACTGACCAGCCCGTCATCTGTGGGAGATTTCTTTTTTGTTTGTTTGTTTGTTTGAGTTGGAGTCTCACTCTGTTACCCAGACTGGAGCGCAGTGGCCGCTCCCGGCCACCACAGCCTTGACCTGCTGGGCTCCAGTGATCCTTCTGCCTCTGACTTTCAAGTAGCTGGAATTACAGGCATGTGCTACCACGCCCGGCTGATTTTTTGATTTATTGTAGAGATGAGGTCTCGCTGCCCAGACAGGTCTTGAACCCATGGGCTCAGGCAATCCACTCACCTCAACCTCCCAAAGACACGGGATTACAGGCTGAGCCACCGAGCCCGGCTTGCGGGTGATTTCAAAGGTGGTCACTGGGCACAACCATCCTGTGCCTTTGGCCAAGCGACCCAGGAGGTTTGCCTCCACCCTCTACATTTGTGCCCCACAGGAAAGATGTGTGTGTGCTCACAGAACAGATGGCTCCAAGCTGTGGTGCCCTCGGGCACAGAGCGATCAAGGTTGTTTGGCAATGCAGCAGCCAGCCCAGGTTCTGGTCGCCCTGTTTTCCACCTCTGGGTGTGGGAGGGGTCCTTCCTCTCCTGATCACACCATCGTCCCCTGCCCACACAGGCCTTTCCCTGGGGAGCCACGGACACCAGTCATGATGCACGTGGGATGCGTCTTTTGTGGGCTGGAGTCTCTGTCTGCCAGGCTCGGGCCCAGGGGCACAATCATGGCTCCCAGGGCCTGGAACTGCAAGGCTCAGGCGATCCTCCTGCCTTGACCCTGAGAATCCGGGACTCCATGAGCCATCACACCTGACCTGATTTTGGGGACCTCTTGCTGAAATGAAGTCTGGCCATGTCACCCAGCCTGCTCTCCAAACCCTGGGATCAAGCAGCCTCCTGCCTCTGACTTCCAGGGTGCAGGGCTGACAGTCTTGAGCCATGGTGCCTGGCCTGCACTCGTACATTTTTTGGAGTGGACGATGCAAAGGAATGCCCCAGGATGGAGGCCACTGCATTACGAGTAGTCAGTCCTGGGTGCGTCACCATGCACAACTCCAATGTTCACGTTCTGGGGAGTGATGAGGTCTCGCTACGTGGCCCAGGCTTGTCTCAAACCTCGGGCTCCAGCCGTCCCCTGTCTCCTCTTTTCAAAGCCACAGCCCTATTTTCTGTCCATTGATGGTCTTTCGGAAACACTAGGGCAAGGCTGGGCCTCCTTCCCAAATAATCTCTGTCTGTTAACGATGAATCCAACTACATACACAAATGAATGCTCTCTTTTTTCCTTTTTTCCTTTTGTTCTTTGAGTCAGTCTCACTCCATTGCCCAGGCTGGAGCACAGTGGCTCTTTCCCAGCCACCACAGACTCAGTCCATGGGGCTCCTGGGGAGATTTTCCCCAGCCTTCTGAGGGACTGGAACTACAGACATGCGGTTCATTTCTAATGGAGGGTAGAGAGGAGGACTTGCCGAGGTTCCAGGGTGGGTCTTGGCCTGTGGGCTAGGGCTGGCCACTGGTCTTGGCCTCCCAAAATGCTGGGA
>NW_007254864.1:232828-274463 GCF_000164805.1 Carlito syrichta | reverse complement strand
TTATTTACTCTATCAAGTAACTCTTTTGTCAGACATATTTCTTGTCTTATAGATGGGGTGGAATACTGCATTTTAGGATGGTTATTGAGATGTATCATATACAAAAGGCTAGTGTGAGTGGAAGAAAATTTTTTCATAGAAGGTGTATTAGTTGGTCATATCGAAATCATGGATATGAGGCTCGGATGCATAGAAAAAGTGAGGTGAGGATGAGTGTTTTTGCTATGAAGTTGATTGTAAATATTTCGGGTGTGAAAATGTTATGTAGTGCGCCTAGAAAGATGATGGTAGTTAGAGCATTTATTATAATAATATTAGTGTATTCTGCTATGAAGAATAGGGCAAATGGTCCTGCAGCATATTCAACATTGAATCCTGAGACTAATTCTGATTCACCCTCTGTGAGATCAAAGGGTGCTCGATTTGTTTCGGCTAGTGTTGAGATAAATCATATTATTGCTAGTGGTCAGGAGGGGAGAAATAGTCAAGAGTATTCTTGGGTTGTAATTAGTGTTATTAGTGTGAAGGATCCGTTTATTAGGAGAATTGCTAGGAGAATAATTGCGAGGGTTACTTCGTAGGAGATTGTTTGGGCTACCGCTCGGAGTGCACCGATTAGTGCGTATTTAGAGTTTGATGCTCAGCCTGATCAGAGAATGGAGTATACAGCTAGACTGGATGTTGCTAGAATAAATAGGATGCTTAGGTTTATGTTGAGGAGAGGGTGTGGTATGGGTATGGGAATTCATATAATGAGAGCTAGGGATAGAGCAAGAGTTGGTGCAATGATGTAGAGTAGGGATGTTGATGTAAGTGGGTGGAGGGGTTCTTTGATAAATAGTTTTATTGCATCTGCAAAGGGTTGGAGGAGACCATAGGGTCCAATGATGTTAGGGCCTTTTCGGAGTTGCATATATCCTAGTACTTTGCGTTCTGCTAATGTTAGGAAGGCTATGGCTAGGAGAACTGGAATAATTAGGATTAGTAGGTTGATTAGAAACATGTTGTTAAGAAGAGGAATTGAACCTCTGATAATAAAGTTTTAAGTTTTATGCAATTACCGGGCTCTGCCATCTTAACGAACCCTGCTCTTGGGTAGGATTATTTATTAATTTATTAGATTAAGATTATTTCATCTATTAAATAGGGGACGCCTCAATTAGAGGTAGGTCCCATCTTTCTTGTCCTTTCGTACTGGGAGAGATAATAAATAGATAGAAACCGACCTGGATTGCTCCGGTCTGAACTCAGATCACGTAGGATTTTAATCGTTGAACTAACGAACCATTAATAGCGGTTGCACCATTAGGATATCCTGATCCAACATCGAGGTCGTAAACCCTATTGTCGATATGGACTCTGTAATAGGATTGCGCTGTTATCCCTAGGGTAACTTATTCCGTTGTTCAAATAAGTTTGGATCAATAAATGATTTTTGCTTAGACTGGTAAGGTCTTGGGTATTATCATTCGGAGGGTTTTTTGTGCTCCGGAGTCACCCCAACCGAAATTTACAGCTCATGTTCAGCTTAGTGTTAATCCTATTAGGTTATTTTAGTACTGGTTGAGTAGTTAAATTGAAGCTCCATAGGGTCTTCTCGTCTTATTGAAATATCCCCGCCTCTTCACGGGGATGTCAATTTCACTAATTGGAAGTAGGAGACAGTAAAACCCTCGTGTGGCCATTCATACTAGTCCTTATTTAGAGAACAAGTGATTATGCTACCTTTGCACGGTCAGGATACCGCGGCCGTTTAATAAATATATCACTGGGCAGGCAGCGCCTCTAATATTAGTTATGCTAGAGGTGATGTTTTTGGTAAACAGGCGGGGTTTAAAGTTTTGCCGAGTTCCTTTTACTTCTTTTAATCTTTCCTTTGGATGGATCGCATACCTGTGTTGGGTTAACAATGGGTGTAATAAGTTGTATATTTATAATTGTTTATATTGGGTTGTTAACTATCAGTGGGTTATCCAGTCTGATATAAACTTATGCGAGGAGAATAATTTCTTGTTACTTATATTAGCAGTATTGCTTCTATTATTTATAGATTGGTCCAGTGTAGTTATAGGAGTTGTGTTTGGTTTTTGAGATTAAAGTACTTTTGGTAAGTTGAGCTTGGACGCTTTCTTAATGGGTGGCTGCTTTTAGGCCAACTATGTAAAAGATTTTAATTACTCTCTAAATAAGGTTGTTTCCTATTTCTAAAGAGCTGTCCCTCTTTAGAGTAACATTTAAATTTACATGGGGATTATTTATTCTGTAGGTAAATTTAAAGTTGAACTTATATTCTATTTTGGACAACCAGCTATCACCAAACTCGGTAGGCTTTTCACCGCTACTTGTAAATCTTCTCACTATTTTGCGACATAGATGAGTATACTCTTATGGCTGTTCACAAGTAGCTCGTCTGGGTTCGGGGGTTTTGGCTACAGTTCTCTTTGTGAAATTGTTCTAGCTAATTCATTATGCAAAAGGTAAAAGTGAGTGTCTTTGCTTTTTTGTACTTTAAATAAGGTATCTTTCATCTTTCCCTTGTGGTACTTTGTCTATAGCGCCTATATAAATTTCTATCTCCTATACTTTTAAGGTTAAAGGTAAATGTTTTGGTTTACAAGATTTAGTATAATTTAGTTGGTTCATATTGGGCTAGGATTAGGTTCAAAGTGTTCATTTGTGCTCATTGATATTCATTCATTCTGTCAAAGTGTTTATTGAGTATCTGCCATGTGCCTGGCACTGTTCTAGGTGCTAGAGTGAAAAAATTCCTGCACCTCATGCAATTTAGAGTCTATTCAGAGAGACAGACAATAAGCAAAGACAACAAATAATGTACAAATATAAAGCAAATCAGTTACACTAGGTGACTGAGAAGTGTTGTGAAGACAAAGAAAGTAGGGTCAGCACATGAGGCAATGGGGAGAGGCGTTAGACTGTGTGACCAGGACACAATTCTGAGCAGCTGGCTTTGGGGCAAAGACCTGAATTAAGGAATAAGCCAGAATTGTATCTAAGAGTGTTTCAGAGGCTGGGCGCAGTGACTCATGCCTGTAATCCCAGCACTTTGAGAAGCCAAGGCAGGAGGACTGCTTGAGCTCAAGAGTTCAAGAACAGCCTAGGCAACCTTGACTCTACAAAAAATTACCTCAGTGTGTTGGTTCAGCCTGTAGTCACAGCTTTCTCAGGAGACAGAGGTGAAAGGATTGCTTGAGCCCAGGAGGTTGAAGCTGAAGTGAGCCCTGTTCGTGCCACTGTTCTTCAGCCTGGGCAATGAGACCTTGTCTCTGAAAAAATAAAAATAATAATAATAATAATGATAAATAAAGACTGTCACTGGGCATGGTGGCTCACACCTGCAATCCCAGCACTTTGGGAGGCAGAGGCGAGAGGACTGCCTGAGTCCAGGGTTCAAGACCAACCTGGGCAACTTGGCAAGACCTTGTCTCTACAGTAAATCTGAAAAATTAGCCAGGCATGGTTGTGCATGCCTGTGGTTCTAGCTACTTGGAAGGCTGAGGCGGAAAGATGGCCTGAACCCAGCAGGTTGAGGCTGTGGTGGCTGTGAGGATGCCACTAAACTCCAGCCTGGGCAGCAGAGTGAGACTCTGAATCAAATCAAAACAAACAATCAAACAGAGAAGCTCCTTCTTGGCAGCAGTTTTCAATACTGGCTGCACATTTTATTACCTGGTGATTACTCGAGGACCTGTCAAAAATACCAGATTGGTAAAACTTTATAGTAAAAATGAGTAAAGATATGAACAATTTTTAAACACACACACATACTACACTACCCTTACAATATTCAATGTTACTCAAGATAAGAGAACATTAAAACTGTACCCAAATACCATTTATCATTTTTTCCATTGCCAAAAATTGAAATATTAACAACATATTCTGCTGATGAGGCTGTGAGGAACAGGAACTCCCACTGCAGGTGGGAACGCACATCACGCACGCCTTCAGGAAAGAACTAATGGCACTACTTATACACTTACCTTTTAACCCAACAACTCACAGTTCTGAGGTTTACCCTGAAGATATACAAAACCACATCTGCAAAAGATCATTTATTATAGTATTGTTTGTAATCACATACGTTGGAATGCATATGGTCAACTGTAGGAGTGGTTGAATAAACTACAGTACAGACAGACAACAGAGTACTATGTTTCTGCAAATGAAAATGAGGATCATCTCTATGAACTGAGTGGAGAAATTTCCAGGATACACTGTCAAGTGAAATGAGCAAATCTGTATGAAAAGGAAGAGGAAATAAAATATGCATGGACCCACTCCTTTATGCAAAAAAAAAAATAAAGGAAAGCTAACCCAGAGACTAATGAGTTTGGTTACCTACAGGAAGCAGGTTGGAATGAAGTAGAAAGGACAGAAGGAATTAGGGGGCAAGGGGGGATGTCATTTTTCTAAGTATGACTTTATGAGCCATGCTAATGTATTACACATGCAAGGAAAAAAGGGAAGAAGTGAGAGGGGAAGGAAAGGGAGAAAAAGGAGAGGGAAAAAGTAAAAATGAAGAGAAAAGAAAAGGAGAAAGGGGAGAAAAAAAAGAAAGGAAAGAAAAAATAGAAGCCAGGTGTGGAGGCTCACACCTGTAATCCCAGCACTTTGAGGCAGGAGGATTGCTTGAGGCCAGGAGTTCAAAACCAACCTGGGCAACATAGCAAGACCCCTCTCTATAAAATATTTAAAAATTAGCTGGGTATGGTAGCATGTACCTGTAGTCCCAACTACCCAGGTGGCTGAGACAGAAGGATCACCTGAGCTCAGGAGGTCGAGGCTGCAGTGAGTCATGATTGCACCACTGCACTGCAGCCTGGGTGACAGAGTGAGATCCTGACTCAAAAAGAGAGAGAGAAGAAAGGGAAGGAAGGAGAAGAAAGGAAGGTCAGGAGGGGGGAGAAGAAGGGAGAAACAAGAAATGATGGAGGTGTGGACTATAAACAGAAACAAACGAACCAAATGATCTCAAACTGACAACATAACCACACTGAAAGCAGAGGTGGGTGGAGGGAGAAGTGAAACTTTGAACATAGTATTTAGACTGTATGCCATAACCTAAAGATAAAATGAACCCCGAACATATACTTAATTATATTTAGAAGGCTGGTAATTCATCAACTATTTTCTGTGTATTCTAGGATTGAACAAATAAGTAAAAGTGTTGGGGATGATAACTGCTTTCTCACACAGAAAAGAATAATATAGCTGGGCACGGTGTCTCAAGCTTGTAATCCCAGCACTTTAAGAGATGGAAGCGAGAGGATTGCCTGAGCACAGGGGTTCAAAACCAGCCTGAGCAACATGGCAAGACCTCGTCTCAATAAATCAAAAAATTAGCCAGGCATGGTGGCACGCGCCTATAGTTCCAGCTACTTGAAAGGCTGAGGCAGAAGGATCGCCTGTGCCCAGGAGGTCAAGGCTGTGGAGGCCTTGAGTGTGCAACTACACTCCAGCCTGGGAGACAGAGTGAGACTCCAACTCAAAAAAAAGAAAATAATTATATATATATGAAGGGGGAATAACAAGACTCCTGTGATGTTGGATTGGAATTAGAGATACTGGTGTGAACTCATGGATTTAAGGCAAGCATATATGAAGAAAGAGTTATAAACAGAGATGTGTGAGAACACACACACATATATGCTTCTATTTCCTAGCTCTGCCATGAGAACTGATAAGCACTGGTACCCTGGTAGCAACAAATGCATTAACTGCCCAAATTTTGGGTACCAAGTTCCATTTTCCACTAAAGAAATCAGGCTCTATGGAGAAATTGCCCATTTCAGGACTGGAATAAGGAAATTTAAGCCTGGGAAATCCTTTTGTATCCAAAAGCAAATTCCACTCAAAAAATGAAGTCAAGCATGTCAATAGGTCAAGGAGCCAGCTTAAAGGGGCCCCCACTGGCTAAATCTGGGACAATTTGAGCACCAAAAATAAATGACATTAAGGATTGTTATCAATTGAATAAAATAGAAACCATGAGTCTGCACTAAAATTGATTAATTAAATAAAGGAAGTGTCTCTTTAATAATAGGAAGACAACTAATACATGCAGAGAATGATGAAAGAGGATGAATTTTCACTTGGCAATTATAATAACTGGGTCAGGAAAGATCATTGATGGGTACCAATGATTTATAGGTAAAGCTTGAGGAGAAACAGGTTACTTACATAGTCTCTAGTAAGTTCTACTACAAGAGATGCATTGATGACAAAGGAGGAAATTAGTTTATAATGGAGAATTTGCAGATATCACCTTAATCAAGTTTTATCAAAGTGAACAGCACCAGTAATGGGACAAATTGATATTATGTGCTCCACGATATAATGTCCTGAGAAAAACACATAACTTCTGTTGCATTCTGCCAAATAACCTGACTTTAACCACGAAGGATCATTATACAAACCCAATTGAGAAATATTCTGCAAAGTAACTGGCATGTATTCCTCAAAAATGTTAAGTCATTAAACACAAAGGACCAAGGACCTGTTTCAGATTAAAGGTGACAAAGTTGGACATGGTGGCTCAAGCCTGAAATCCCAGAACTTTGGGAGGCTGAGGTGAGAGGATTGCCTGAGTCCAGGGATTCGAGACCAGCCTGGGCAGCTTAGTCTCTACAATAAATCAAAAAATTAGCCAGGTCTTGTGGTGCGTGCCTGTAGTTCCGGCTACTTGGAAGGCTGAGGCAGAAGGATCGTCTGAGCCCACAGGTCAAGGCTGCAGTGGCCATGAGTGTGCTATTGCACTCCAGCCTGGGCAACAGAGTGAGACTCCAAGGCCAAAAAAAAAAGAGAGAGAGAGAGAGAGAGAGACTAACAAAATATGACAACTA
Organism: Carlito syrichta; assembly: GCF_000164805.1. Lineage (NCBI taxonomy): Eukaryota > Metazoa > Chordata > Mammalia > Primates > Tarsiidae > Carlito > Carlito syrichta. The sequence continues at coordinate 267,600 of NW_007254864.1, read as the reverse complement.
AGAACAATGTGTCACCTTTGTATCAAGGTTTTCATTTGCTATCAGAGAGAATGCGGACAGATGGTAAAATCTGAGTAAAGCCTGTAGATTGTTCTATTCTACCAAGGTTAATTTTCTGATTTTTTACCATTGTACTATGGCTAAGTAGAAAAAAGTTCTTGGTTTTAAAAAAGATTTTAAGAAACACACATTGAAATATTTAGGGTTAAAGAAGTATATCAGCTTACTCTCAAATGGTTCAGAAAAAAATCAGAATAAAGTGTGGTCAAATGCTAATATCCAGTGAATCTAGGTAAAGAGTACATGGAAATTCTTGCATTATTCTTATAATCTTTAAATAACATTGAAAACATCAAAATGAAAAGTTAGAAAAATATGTATCAGGGCTTCACACATAGATAATTCTAATTATTGGTCTGAAGTGAAAAACTTGTCTAACTACGATTCTAACCTACACTAAAGGTTAGACATCAGGGGTTAGGGAGAAGTTAAGACAGGTAATATCAGTGCTATTGCAATGGAGAAATATTAAACATTTCTCTGTATGAGAAGCATACATTAACAATAAAAATTGTCATGTTGGCATCAGACAGCTTTACACTGAATTGTATAAGGCAAAAACTCTTAGAAGTATATGAGGAAAATAAGCACATCTATAAATCCATTAGGACAAAAGCTTTCAATCAGGCATGGTGGCATATTCCTATAGACCCAGCTATTCGGGAGGTTGAGGTGGGAGGGTTGCTTGAGGCCAGCCTGGACACCATAGCAAGACCTCATCTCTTAAAGAAAAAAACAAAATAAAAAACCAAAAGCATCATCAGGGAAGAAATTTTTGTTCTGCTTTGTTATTAGTGTAAACTAATATGTAAGAATGACTGGCATATAGTCATAATTTAACAAATGTATCAGTGTGAGATTTGGACACATTTCATAGATTTACAGATTATTGTCATCAAAAAGGTAAAGCCATTTTGTTCTATTTTGTTCTCCACTGTCTATTCAACACATAGTAGATATTTATGGGTTTTTGTTTGTTTTGAAGTTGGAGTCTAACTCTTGTCACTCAGGCTGGTATGCAGTGGCACAGCCTCAGGAGTATAACTATAATCAACCAATTATAAACAATGAAAGCTTCAGAGAGAATTTTTATGATCAAGGTGGCCAAGTGTTATAAATTGCTTTATAATTCTCATGGTCCCACATTACCACATGCATGGCCACCACAGCCCACAGCCTCCACCTGCTGGGCTCAGGTGATCCTTCCGCCTCAATCTTCCAAGTAGCTGGAACTACAAGCATGCACCACCATGCCCGGCTATTTTTTTTTTTAATTTTTTACTTTTTTGAGTCAGAGTCTCACTCTTGTTGCTCAGGCTGGAGTGTAGTGGGACGCTCATGGCCACTGCAGCCTCGCCCTGCTGGGCTCAGGCGGTATGTCATTTTTAAAAACTGCCGATTGTAACTGACTAGATAAAGAGGATTGAAACCAACATTAAAAAAAGAAAGAAATAAAAGAAAATGAAGCTGAACAAGGTACACAAAATGCTGAGATGGAAGTAATGCTTGAACTCAGAGTTTGATGCTCTAGTGCACCATGATGACACCTGTGAATTGCCACTGCAGTCCAGCCTGGGCAACATCATGAATCAACCCCATCTCTAAATACATAAATATATTATTTAAAAATTAAATAAAAGAGATGACCATGGAAAAATCTCAAACTGCATTCCATATGGTAACATTAAGTACTAGTTAATGAAACATTTGTTTTGGTATAGACATATATACCCAAGCTGAGGTACGATATAAAATGTATTTTTTATTGTAGGCTGCAGTAAGAAACTTTCTGACAAACATGGTTTTATTCTTTACAACTATTTTCACTAGGACCCTATACATATCCCTAGGCTGATTTGGTGCACTCTATCATCAGAGTCAACAAAAAAGAATGGCAATCCTATCCGAAGCTTAGCTCTTAAAAGTATATAATTGCTCTTTGGACACAAGTCCAAAGTAAAAAGCAGCTGCCATTCAACACATGAAAGCTCACTTGAGAATCAATGCATACAGCACTACTGTCCAACAGGACTTCTGGAGATGGGAGCAACAGCCCATATGTGCCCTGTCCAAATAACTACCAGTCACGTGTCATGAGCACCTGAAATGTGACTGGTATGAACAAGAAGCAGGCTAATTTTATGTTATGGCCACATGTGGACAGCAACTACTGTCTTGGACAGCAGATACAGAGCATTACAGCTTACTACTTTCAGAATGTAGGTACATGGGCAGATAAATGATCAGTGTTTGAGGTGGTGAATATCCTCAATACCCTGATTTGACCACTGACTTATATACATGTATCATTGTCACACATTGCCCCCAAATCTGTACAATTAAGTGTCAACAAAAGTACACCTATGACATTTTTTTTTGAGGTGGAGTCTCACTCTGTCGCCCAGGCTGGAGTGCAGTGGCACACTCATGGCCACCCCAGCGTCGACCTGCTCGACTCTGGCGATCCTTCTGCCTCAGCCTTCCAAGCAGCCAGAACCACAGGTGTGCGCTACCATACCCGGCTAGTTTTTGATTTATTATAGAAACGAGGTCTCACCAAGTTGCCCGGGCTGGTCTCAAACCCGTGGGCTCAGGTAATCCATTCACCTTGGCCTCCCAAAGTGCTGGGATTACAGGCAGAGCCACTGAGCCCAGCCAATATGTTTTATTAATGAGGCACATGGAACATCTTTGATAATCACTTGAGAGCTTCTTAGAAATGCAGAGTCGCAGGCCTGGCTCCAGGCATCATTAGCCATAATGACCAGCTGGTTCCCATGCACAATGAAACCTGAAAAGCACGGATCTACAGGACTGGTTTTTAATGGGCGCAGTGTCACTGAGTACTGCTGTAAGTGAAAACGAATGGGGTACTTAGACTGGAATGATTATTCATGGAATGCTCCTGTCACTATGAAGAATAAGCAATATACAGAGCTACACACCTAAGAGCTGGTGTCCCAATTGACATTCAAATATCTTGCCACACATTTATGAAAATTTTAAAATAATCTATTCATAATATTGAAAAGTTGAGCCACCTGAGCAACTTGGCGAGACTTCATCTCTACAATCAGAAAATTAGCTGGGCAGGGTGATGCAAGTCTGTGGTTCCGGCTACTTGGAAAGCTGAGGCGGAAGGATTGCCTAAGCCTAACAGGTCGAGGCTGCAGTGGCCATGAGCATGCCACCTCACTCCAGCCTGAGTGACATAGTGAGACTCTGACTCCAAAAAAAGAAAAGAAAAGAAAAGTTGGGCCAGAGGTAATGGCTCATGCCTGTAATCCCAATGCTTTCGGAAGGCCAAGGTGGGAGGATCATTTGAGCCCAAGATTTCACGGTCACAGAGAGCTATGATTGTGCCATTGCACTCTAGCCTGAGTGACAGAGTGAAACCCTGTCTCTTAAAAAAAAAAAAAAATAGGAAAATTGGAATCTAATTCCATTAACATTATCTAACAATATTTTTTGAACGACTTTAATATATTATGAATTTTCCAGGAATACCACATATAAATTGAGAAAAGACTTTTGTCCAGAACAGTACTAAGTATGGTGCCCCATTTCAGAGTAACTTATTTAATAGTCTGCATTTAAAAGTTGTCTCATTTACACTGCTACTAAGTATTGATTCAGTTATGAGACTAAACTTTATTAGTTATGTTTGAACTAAAATAAACACTTCATTAAAAACTACTTCCCTCTTATTTCTTATTAGTTCTATTACCGTCCAGTTATGAGTATTTTCTTTAAAAAGTAGTCAAACAAGTTTTGCTACCCATGAATTCAGAATAATAGTGTGTTGATACATTCATTTGTACATGCAGGGTGCTGGGTTGGGCAGATTTAAGAACAGAGCTAAAGATTTATGTGCCAGTCAGGTGTGATGCCTCATGCCTGTAATCCCAGACTTTGCAAGGCAGAGGTAAGAGGATTGCCTGAGTACAGGGGTTTGAGACCAGCCTGGATAACTTGGCGGAACCTTGTCTCTAAAATTAAAAAAAAAAAAAAAAAATTGCCAAGCATGGTGGCATGCACCTGTGGTTCCAGCTACTTGGAAAGCTGAGGCAGAAGGACTGCCTGAGCCCAGCAGGCCGAGGCTGTGGTGACTATGAGCGTGCCACTGCACCTCAGCCTGGGTGACAGAGACTCCGATTCAAATAAATGAATAAATATTTATGTACCTATTCCCATCACTCTAGTCAGGGGTCTTAATCTGGAACTACTGTATGGGAACTCTCAGCCTAAGAAATCCATGGAATGGCTTCAGCCATAGACGTCCTCAGTAGTACACACAATTTGATGTATATCTATCAAATCATCATCAACCACCAATTAGTGTAGCCACCTGAGGGATAACACAAAACTTTGCATCAGAAACTATCAGATTAAGAACCATATACTTACACTCTGAGACTGTATCAATTGGACTAGATAATAAATTTGGTCTTCAAAATGTGGTTGATCCCAAGTACACTTACGGAATTGCTATTTTACTTCATCAGCCTATAGTGATGAACTTAAAAAAAACAAACACACAAGTCGAGTTATAAAGTCACTGCATTACTCAGATTATAGGTGTTCCTTTTATTAAGACTCATGGAAGAAGGCTAACATCTATTAAACACCTGCTATACTATGCTCAGTGTACCCAGGAACTCATTAGTACCGTCTCAGCACTGTCCTATGATCTGTTTCACAGATGAGGAAACTAGCTTAGAGAGCTAAATTAACTCAACAAAGTTTACACAGCTAATAGGTAACAGAACTAAAATTTGAACTTGGTTGTCTGCCTCTAAAGCCTGTATACACTTTTCTGGAGCAAGTGGCTATTTTTTCTTTAATGTCACTACAAAAAATATCTATTAGGTCATGCCTTCCTGTGGCATAGCCTGCTAGACCAGTTAAGGCAAAAACTGTCTCACCAATGACAATGCTCAAGCATGGCATTAGCATCTTTGAGGAAACTGCTTCCCTTCTGTCATTTGGTCCCTTAGCATGGGCTTGCAGGGATGCATTTTGCATAACAACCTTACTTTTGGTTTAATCTTTTTTCACATTTCTCCTTTCTTCATTTCTGAACTCTTTGCACTCAGATGTCCCCTCTAATGTGACATCATAAAAGTAGCAAACCTTTCAGATGTTCCCCCTCAGGAGACAAAAAGAGGTTACTGTGATTATACAGGACAAACTTATGCAAGCACAAATTTTTCAAAAATGTTTCCTTGGAGTTTTTCATTCAAATTGCAAAAGAAAGCAAATAAAGAGATGGAATATATACTGAGATATGATCGATCAGTTGAGAAATAGTTTTTAGGAATCACGACTGCATCCTTCTAGGTCGTCTTCGAACAGACTGGACAATAAATTACATATTAGTATATTGAGACTGCATTGTCTGCTCAAATATAAGACACCAGGTGGAAGATGTCTAATTGCTTTTGCACATGCTCAGTGAAACTGCAATGCATATCGTGACTGTTTCACACATTACCACATGCTAGAAAATATGATATGAAATTATCATAAGTTCCTCAATGTCCAAAATTCCATAAGCCAAATATCATTACAATAAAATAATTAGTTCCAACGCTGTACTATTTAATATGAAGTGATTCATTTTTCACTATTTCATAAGAAAATGTGGTCGAGTTGCTTGAGTGATCTGCGAGATGTCTCCAAGTGCAAGGGGTTAATTTACGTCCTGCAATAAGACAAGGAATAAATGCACACATGTTGCTTGAGGTAATACAGGAAATGGATTAGTAAAACAATCCTGTGGGGTGAATACAGCTTTATTGGATGATTCAGAAACCACTCGGGATCATTCTTATCATTAAAAACACCAACTATAATGATGATAACAAGTACTTAACTTCCAGTATTTTCCATCTTGAGAGAACCCTGGTCACCCTAGCTGCTTTCTAAAGAGTAGGAAAAAAACACCTTTCAGACAGACAAAAAATGAGCACATTTGAGGGCACAGACAAAATGTAGAGATCAGTGGGTCAATCAGAAGAAAAATTGGAGAAACTGCAGTGGACTAAGAGATACTGCCTAAAGCAGAAAACAAGTAGATCAAGATACAATCCAAGCTTAGTTGACTGCATTGATGATAAACCCATTATTAGGTGGGGAATGGAGTTAGGGGTTTGCAGGAAGTAAAAGGAAAATAGAGATTTGCTTTTTGCCAAGAACACCACCACTACAAAACATTTAGATTAAGGATCAGGAAATTTTTTCTATAAAGAACAAGATAGTAAATGTCTTAGCTTTTATGGCCAGACAGTCTCAGTCACAACTAGCCAACTCTGCCGTTGTGGCAAAAAAACAAAACCACTATGGATATATGTAAACAGGTAAGGCCATGTTTCAATAAAACTTTAAAGACGTGGGCCATATCTAGCCTGCGAGTTATAATTCACTGACCCCTGACACAGAGGTCCAGTAGGCAAGGAGAAACAAGCCTGAAGAACAGGAGGAAGGCCATATTGAAAGACAAAAGTGACAGCATGAATAACCTAAGGATAGTAGAGATGTAAGATATAAACATATGAAGACAGAACCTTCATAAAACTAGTACTTTTAAAACAGCATGGAGGTAGTTAGCTTCCTTAAAGGAGAAAAGGTGTGCTAAATAGTCACTTATGATTCCCATAAATATAATTCTGCCTCAGTTACAAAACCCTTATGTGTAGAAAAGTGCAGGACACTGTCATATTTAACCACGGGTACTATCTAAAAGGCAGTGCTAGAACACAGAAAGAGCCCCTCAGGTATATATAATATGCTTAACATTTTGACATAGAGAATGCAAAACAGGGTCAACCTTATGCCTCACAGGCCTTATGGAGAATCTTACACACCAAAACATGCCAGGCATCATGCACAAACCATGCACCCAAAATTGAGTCAAAAGTTGAAGTAAAAAAAATCAAGAGGGGTCACATACGGTGACTCATGCCTGTAATCCCAGCACTTTGGGAGATCACGGCAGGAAGACTGCTTGAGCCCAGGAGTTGGAGACCAGCTTAGGCAACGTAGCAAGGCCTCATCTCTACAAAAAATAAAAAATTAGCTGGGAATGGTGGCATGCACCTGTAGTTCCAGCTACTCAGGAGGCTGAGGCAGTAGGATCGCTTGAACTTAAGAGTTTGAGGCTGCACCGGGCCATGATTATACCACTGCACTCTAGCCTGAGTGAGTAAAATCCACGCGTATGGATTAGAATGGTTTGGATGTTAAGGCATAGACAGTGCCACTTAGTTTTGCTGAAGAAAAGGAAACTGTCTACTTAATACTTAGTGTACAAAACTATGAATACAGCTTGCACTAGGGATCTGTGAAGGCAAAAATTCCATTAAGGAAGAAAGTCTGTCAGGCCACAATTAAGGAATGCATTCATAAAATGAAACACTAGAAAATAAAAATCATGCATTCTACATGCACTATGACAAGTTAAAATGTCCAGAATTATTAAATGAGAAAACAAAGGTAGCAAAATGATGTGTCCAAAGAAAAAAAGCTACACATGTGTACACACATTGTACATGTGATGTATGCACAGAAAATTTCTAGACATAACAAGAAACTTGAGTGATACCCTTGAAAAAGAAGAGTGGGATTGAAGGAGACAGGAAAATTTCACCTTTTGCAGGGAAAAAAATAGTAAGCCTGTGTTTTGTTTGGTTAAATAATCATGGATCTGTGTTTTGGGAAAGGGACTGGAGAAAGGATTGCTACCTCAACGCAGACATGATTGAAAATACAGTAAGCTAAAAAAGATGAAATGGTGAAAACTTTGAAAGTACAGTCACACAATTTTTTTAAAAAGCCATAAAACTTTACTTGGACAATCATATAGGGCTCCATAATATAAAAGTAGAAACTAGGTCTTGGCAAAAGCTGTAATTTGCATGTGCTGGTTTGCTGGCGTCCTCTTGAAATGTGATCTGTTTAGAATCAGTTTTAGAGTTGGAGTCTTCAGAACAGCCAACAATATAATCCTCAGTAATAAAATTCTAGTTCTATTTCAATAACAAAAGCTCTTTGTAGAACCTTATGGACTCAAACATTTTGAATGTATGTCTGCTTTTAAAATTTCTTTAGGAGGAAGGGACACACCTCATCAACAAGAGTACCGGCATAATGAACATTTGTATACCTAACCGTGAATTGTGCCCCACATATTTAAAACAAAAAATTAAGACAAAAAACTTCTTTAGAGCAGGGCCCAGTTCGTTTTGTTCTCAATAAATGTCTAGCATCAAGAGCATAAAGGTGTTCAAAACACATTAAAATTTTATACATTATTTTTTTGCAGAAAAGGTAGGTGACTTCTTTGCTAAGCTATGAGAAATTACAAAGTATGTTGTAAAGGAAAAGGGCCAAGATTAAAATGTGAAAATCGGTCCCTATGAATTGGAAAAAACAGCGCCCTCACATGTAATCATAAGCCTACGATCTTTTTTGCTTCTACCAATGGAAGAAATAGTTGCAAGAATACTGGAGTCTAAACTGCCCCAAAGTAGTAGGAAGGTTGCCCAGTATCTACTTTAGAATTCAGTCTTCAGGACACAACACAGTATTATTTTAAGATGTTACAAAACAGGACCAAATTTTTACATCAAATACATTAACTGCACGGAGATGAGGACTGCATACATAACAGGCCTGGTTGTTTTATAAATAATTACGGACAAGCCGGGCATGGTGGTTCAAGTCTGTAATCCCAGCACTTTGGGAGCCCAAGGGTTCGAGACCAGCCTGGGCAATTTGGTGAGACCTCATATCTACAATAAAAAATTAGCTGGACATGGTATTAGCGCACACCTGTAGTTCCAACTACTTGGAAGGCTGAGGCAGAAAGATCGCTAGAGCTCAGCAGGTCGACGCTGGGGTGGCTGTGAATGAGTCACTGCACTCCAGCCTAGGCGACAGAGTGAGACTCTGACTCAAAAAACAAAACAAAACAAAACAAAAATGACGGGCAAATGAGTTGCCCTGGGTTTCCTGGGAAAGCAACTTGGCAGTAGAGTTTCTCGAACCACATGTGAAGGACTCAAGCTGCACTCTGTCATACTGCTGAATACATTTTTTTTAAATGCTAATAAATGACCACATCCTTTTAAATGTTGCAGTAATATAAAATTGGTATAGATGCTTCTAGACACTCTCAATTTCTATGATGGTCCCCAGAGACAAAGTTCTATTTTTGTTTTTTAATGTCAATCTAGCCTAAAATCTTGAATTTGTGTAAAGTGAGTCTGATTCTTCAGTTTTCTTAACTACTCAGTAATGAATACATTGCATAAGAACTAGAGATAAATGGTAGCAGAGAGACTTATCATTAACTTGTTTTAATTTTAAAATGTAAAACACTGCTTTGTCACAATACCTCAATAAATTAAAATTATTTTTTTGAATGCAATTTCAGCATTTAAGACGCTCAACTCCTATCAATCTGAACATTTTGTCTTACTCTGTCATTTATCTTAGATGATCAGGATACAGATACTTAAAATTGTATATGAGAGTAGTCATGTGTTGCTTGACAACGGGGACACATTCTGAGAAAATGGGCCATTAGGCAACTTCAGATACACAAACCTGGAAAATATAACCTAACTACCCACACACAGGCTTTCTGATATAGCCTATACTTGCTCCTAGGCTACAAACCCATAGAACAGCACGTTATTAACTGAATACTCCACAATGGTAAGTACTTAAGTATATAAACACAGAAAAGATCAAGTAAAAATACAGTTTCATAATTTTATGAGACCACTGTCATATATGTGCCCTGTTGATGACTAAAAGTTCCTTGTACAGTGTGACTTTCACTTGCACTATACTTCTGTAAACTCCTGTACCTTTGCCGCAAATTCCCTCACAACTGACTAGTTTAGTTGGTTAACAGAGTGAGTCTAGGGAAAATTTCCAATATTAGGTTTGTTACTAAAGGGAGTAAAATGAAGAAATGTTTGTATGCCTAGCCTATAAAGTGACTACAAGACGATATAATTTATTACAGCTAATAGGCCCTACCCCATGGAGAAAGTTTAATGTCACTTAGGGTCCCTGAAATCAAATCTCCAAAATTCAAACCCACATTTTGCAAATTACAAGCTGTAAAGTTACTTAAGTTCTTAATGCTTCTGTTCATTCATTTATAAAAAGGGGTAACAGTACCTATATCCCAAAGGATTGCTATGCATTTAAAGTGATTGTAACACTGCCTGGCACATAATTAGTATTATATGTGTTATAATTATTTAACTCTTACATAGTATGCATCAAAGTCTTCTGCAGAATAGGGACAATAAGCATTAAACTCATTAAATGTCACATTCCTACAATAATCTCTTCATCCAGTAAAGACTATTTCAATTCTCTAATATGAAAATACATCTATTTATAATATCCTGTTAAACAAGGAAGAAATAGTAAGTTAGAAAATAATGTACAGACTAATTTAATATTTAGAAAAGTTGCCAAAGAAGTTACGAGAAGTTGCAAGTTGCTGTGGCAACTGCCAAAGTGATTCAGAGTAATTTATCATCATGTCCTACCCTGGAAAAAAGATGTTATTCCAAAAATTTATAAATGTTGTACATTAAATATATTATTTCTCCTATGCCCCCAAAAGCTGATGCTCCTTAAAATTGGACTTCATCTTAAAATTAAGAAAATAGAGCATCAATTTTTAATAAATATATTACTCCAATCCCACCCATTGTCAACAAATCACCACCGCCACTTTTAAGCAACATCTTAAAGTGCTCACATCTATACATATCAACAAAGACAATAAATCAGCTTAACCAATCATTCAGGCTTAAGCAGCAGACATTAAGTACAATATATTCAGATTATAAACACAAGTGATTCAGTATTTCTAGGATACTGAACAAGAGATGTTTGTAACCTGTGGAGCTATTTAAATTGTTTAAAATTCTACAATGAAATCAATGCTATTTTATGTTTATTTTATACAGGATCTTTGTCAAGTTTATCAGTTTTTAAATGCTCAATTGATAACCACCATTTAAAGACAAATTTTCCTCTCAATGAATGATTTTCACTCTGCTACCTTTAGTCCAGCTTGCTCTTTGGTCTACAATAGCCATACTTCATTTCACAAGTTCTGAAGTATACAATTATGTATTATATACAAAATATTTTCAAGTTTGCTTTTAAAAGATATCTACAAAGACTAAATCAAGTTAACAGAAAACCATACTACAATTAACCACTATAAATATGTCACAAAACCTGTTTATTACAATCTACTTAGATGGTAATACTAACAAAATTCTTAATGCATATACCCCCACCACTTGTACTTTCCCTATGCTATGATTATGACACTTATGTAAGAACATCTCAATTCAGCAAACAAATTTTACAACCACTGTTCCAACCAATCAAATGCTGATGCACCAAGATCCCAATTCTCATGAGTTTTAACATATTGAAAGTACATTATTTACTTAAGACTGAAGGTTTGTGCCTTACCTTATAAAAAACAAAGATAGTCACATCAATTTAATTCCATATATACGATACTGCCTATTCCATTTATTAAAAATTATAATAAACATAATAATCAAACTAGTGCTCCAAACTTATGCTGTTCACATGGAAGACACCATAAAAGAAGACACAATAGAGACTGCCTTGCAATAAGAAGTACAAATTCCTTCTATAGTGGTGGAGAAATAAAAGGACAAATCTAGTTGTCTAAAAGACAATTCACTGTACACGTTTTATTTACAGTTTTGTACACTGTCTTAATATGAATGGGACCGCTTTTCTACTTGAGCCATTTTTAACCAAAGCAAAATAACCTAAGTAATACAAAGTGTTAAAATACAGCATAAAGATACAAAAACAGACGTACTAATTCTAGTTAGGAATGTAATTACGATGTTACATTTTTGTATAATCCACAATTATGTTTAGGAAATCACATAAACATAGATCACTGATTTGAATGAAATGCATAAATTTGTAGCAAAGCTTTGTAGTTACAAAAAACAAAAAAATTACCAAAGAATGCACAAAATTAATGTTTATTCCACCTTTGTGTCATATTCCTGGATCCTTCACCAATATTACAAGAGGAAAAACAAAAGCAAAACAAATGAAAACTGAAATTAGAATCACTAATGTTATCAAGTAGGGAACAAATAAATTAAAATCTAGCAGCCATCAGCAAGACTACAGCAAAGATAATGCTGTAAAAAGAAAGAAAATTGCTAGAAATCTGTATGCATCATACTCTTTCAAACCAGCAAAATATGCTCCTGCATACAATGGAACATAAACAGAATTCTTTTCCTGGAAGGCATAGAAATGCAAGTTGTTTTTTGAATATTGTGGATGGGTAAGATGTTACGTGTAATGGTAATTCTACTAAACTATTATAGAGTGGGCCAGGAACACATTTATGAATTCTGGGGATGATGTGAACTGTAATTCTTTGATTGGGATAGTGGACACTAGCCAAAATTTAAAAAAAATATATATGAACACAGAAGTACAAGACAAAGGCGAATGAGACTTCTCTTATATCTTAGCAACATTTAGATGGAAATCAAATTTAAATGCAGTCCACTCTGCTTTTGAAGAGGCTTTGGTTCAGCTCCCAAATCTCGATTGCTTGACGCAGTCTCCTATGAGAATACTCAGAAGATGTCTTCTTAAACAACAAACCTATTTTTAGTGGTGGAGCCGCTCTTAGTAGCTGTGTCTGCATGGGACTGATAACCAATCACTATCTTTGGAGGAAGTCCTAACCTTTCCTTGTATACCCTCCTGGAAGAAAAAGAATGAAGGTGGTCATTAATTTTTATTCACCAAAAACTAAATAAATAAATTCAGTATCATTAGTACTTTTATAAAAATACTAAATTTTGAAATAGGAAATTACACACACTTTTCTTTTTACAGCAAATTACTCTTCATTTTTACAGCAATCCTGGTTAATTATTTAACAAAATATCTGAGAGCCAATCAGGTATGTGATAATTATTAAATTATGGTATGAATTACTATATATTACATATATGTAATCATACTATTATGCTGATATTACAGCACAATAATTATTACTAAATCAATAATGAACAGTCCTTGGATCCATGGCATGTATAGTCTACTAGAGAAAACACGAATAACCACAAATACATATGATGGACCTGTATCACAGACATACTTAAACAGAAAATTATATACACAAAAATTAAGTACTTTGAGGGAGATCTGATATTTTCAGGATAATTTAGTACATAATGTCTATCTTACATATTAACTTGCAAAAACTAATTTTCAAGTAAAATGTGACTCAAAAATGTGATGAGTGTCAAAGAGGGTGAATATGGGCTGTGATGCTGTATAACAAGGAGGTTCTAGTTTCATCTGCAATTAGGGCAATCGCATAAAGACAAAAGGATAATGTTAAGAGAATGAAGCACATCTAAACGCTGAGAAAAAGAAACTAGGCTGTGTGATTACGGTTCATAAGTAAAGTAAATATGAGATAAGGCTGACGAGGTCTTGGGGAAAAATTACAGAGAGCCTCATAGGTAACCTTAATAATGCAAATATTTATTCTAAGAAAAAAATAGTGAAAATTCAAAAATAAGCAACAAAATAAAATACAAATAGCTGGTCATGGTGGCTCACGCCTGTAATCCCAGTACTTTGGGAGGTGGAGACAAGAGTATTGCCTGAACTCAGGGGTTTGAGACCAGCTTGAGCAACAGGGTGAGACCTCATCTCTACAATAAATAAAAAAATTAGCTGGGCGTAGCGCATGCATCTGGTTCCAGCTACCTGGAAGGCTGAGGCAGAAGGATTGTCTGAGCCTAGTAGGTTAAGGCTGCAGTAGCCGTGAGCATGCCACTGCACTCCAGACTGGGTAAGTGTGAGACTCCACTCAAAAAAACAAAACAAAACAAAACAAAAAAGAAAAATCATTTTTTGTGGAGTTAAATCCTGTAACTCGACAAAAGGATAATTTTTTCATACTCTATCCTCAAGAAGATTTTACTACCTTCCTTCTAAAATAAGGTATCTAAAGGTAAATTTATGATAAAGCTGTAGTTATCATCAGATTTACATAATACAACACATTTCTTTCACTTATACCTAAACATTAAAAATGTCAGAAAGGATGAGTACTAAATAACGCAACTTGCAAAGGTTAAAAAAGTCCTTGAAAAATTGGAGTCAGTATGTTTTATATAGAGATTTCAAAAATGTCTAATATTGACAAAAATACAAAACTTCCACAGGAAAGAAATAATTTAACTTTTTTTTCAAAAAATTATGCAACCCTCACAATTATGTTTTGATGTTGACAGAAAGATAACATGATGACAGATCAACATTTCTTCTTTTCTCTTACAGAAACTCCATATAGAATGAAATCTGGAAAATCCCTATACCTTTTAGTCCAGAAAGAAATTATGGTCATAAAAGAATTCATAATGTTTGAAAAATCACAAAGGAGCAAACCAAACTTTTGTGACCTATGACTGACAAGCACTTAATGTGAACAAAAAATGCCAAGTTAAATATTACTAAAATAATTGTAGTAAAAACAAAACAAAACAAAACTTTTAGTCTGGGAGGGGAAAAGGCCATTTTTGCAAAGAATAAAATTTACAAAAAAAAAGATTTTAAAAATCTATGAGGGCAACCCCCTCAGGTCCCCTCCCATTGTGGGAGCTTTTCTATCTTCGCAATAAATCCTTTCAAAAAAAAAAAAATCTACGCATGTAGGTTTTAAATATGGGCAAAAACAGATATGTTACTTCAATTTTAATGAAAATTCTATGTAGCATGCATGCTGAAAATATGCATATGCCACCTGCCAATGCTGAGTTATGAGTATTAAACACTAGTGCTTTTCAAAGTATAAAAAAACCTTACATTCTCATTTAATGAATTAAAAATGATATATACCAAAGTAGCATACTCTAGTAATTATATACTCCACTGCTGAGAAAAAGGAACCTTACAGAAGTAAAAAAAATATATGAACAAGACCGAGCACCAACAGAGTAGTTCAAAATTATACAAGTGTTCATGAAAACAAATAAAATGATGATCTACAAACCCAAGTATTTCTAACACCACAAATAACTTTTGGTTTTAGTTATGTTAATATTGGAAAGGAAGTAGGTAAAGAGCAAAACTTACCCTATATGTGTAACAGCTTCTCTATTTTCACATTCAGTAGTCCATATTGCTATCTTATCACCTTTAGCTCTAACATTAACAACAGCTCCACATACATCATCACTGTAGTCATCAAAAGATTCTCCAATAAGGCACAGCAGCTTAAAAAAAAAATCCCAATTACATCCATTAGATTGTAAATAACTTATTGGACTGCAAATGTCTCTTCTATATTTGTACAGATATAAAACAAAAAAGTTTTAAAATCAAGACTTGACTTTTTAAATGTTTACATTTTATTTTGTATTTAAATGTCAATTTTTGACTTAAAAAATTAACTTGCTTGTTTTCTATTTACTATCAAGAACATTAACAAATTTTTAAACTTTTTCAGCAAATCAGGCAATTGATATTTCAAAGAATAGATAAAATCTATTTTATTAATATTCATTTGCTCTGCCACTGCTTATACCTGCCAGTAAACAAACATTAATTGAATAACTGAAATAGCTATTCATGTTGATTCCTGTTTTTGTTTTTTTTGTTTGTCATGAATACGTGCTAATTTTTTATTGTGGTAAAATAATGCAGAATTTTATCATTTTAACACTTTTGACTGTACAGTTCAGTGACATTAAGTATATTCAACCCTCTTGTACAACCACCACCATCATCCATCTGCAGAACTTGTATCAACTGCAAAACTGAAAAATCCTTTTAATGTGGAAAACTACAATTATATTTACTGATAATGTTCCCTCCCTCAAAAATTAAGTCTCTTCTTAAAAAATCATTCAAATGGCTGGGTGTGGTGGTTAAAGTCTTTAATCCCAAGTACTTTGGGAGGCCAAGGTGAGAGGATTGCCTGAGCTCAGGGGTTTAAGACCAGCCTGGACAACTTGGAGAGACCTTGTCTCTACAATAAATTTAAAAAAAAAAATTCGCCTGGCATGGTAGCACGCTTGTAGTCCCAGCTACTTGGAAAGTTGAGGTGGAAGGATCACCTGAGCCCAGTAGGTCAAGGCTGTGGTGGCCGTGAGCATGCCCTCCAGTCCAACATGTAAGTTGAATGGTATTAAAATAAGTTCATTGCTTGCTTTATTGATATAAAATGTTTAAATATACATATGCCAACACTGTAAGTGGGCAACAAAAACTTTACTCATAGAAAATGTGAAGTTCTGCAATTCTGAGGTTAATGAAATGATCAGGGTAAATTTATCAGGGTAAACAGTCAATTGCCAATCACCTTACAGCTGACTTTACTAGGTAAAGTGTACAAGAGTCACACAACAGAATAAAAATAACTACTGACTCAGATTTTCCTTTCAAATGAAGTAACCAACATAAAATGAAAAGTTACTCAAGTTTCAGTATTCCAAAACTGCCACTAAAACTGCTTTGTAATTTAAAAATCTTACTGTCTCTAGCCAAAAGCGATCGAGGTCACTTCGTCTCTGCTGTTTGTTCAACGTAATTAGCCATCGTCCTCCCCGTTTGTTTTTCTCATCTTCCCACATAGGCTCAATACCATCCTACAGGGTTAAAAGACAAGAATATTAAGGAATATTGCTACCTTTAACTTGAGAGGTAATCATCAGAAACAGTAAGCAACAAACTGTTAACTTTCTACACCTGACGCATGAGATTGCAGAAACACAGTCCTGACTTTGTCACTTATTAGCTATCAAACCCTGAGTTTCACTTAATTTAAAGATTCTTAAACCTTCTGAGAAGCAGACACATTTTAGAAGCTATGTACACTTCTATACCTAGAAGATACATGCAAAAATTACTTAATTTCAGAGTTAATAAATGCCCCATCCCTCTACCACCTAACAAAACTCACTGATAAATATCTCAAGGACAAATATACCTGAGTTTCAGAATGCCTGACAAACTCAGTATCAAATACATAAAGAAGGAAATGAAATGGATAACCAAAGCCCTCAAAAAAAAACTCAGTATGAGTTCACAGACTAAGACTATCTCAATTTCTTTAATTTATACTATAAATAGAACAAAACATATTGATGCTAAAGCCAATTTAATTATTAATCTGCACATCATACTAACAACTACTAAGTTTGTGGCAAGATTTCTTACTGAATACTTAAATGGTTCAGTCTTACAATAAACATATGAAATCACCAATTAAACATACCTTAAAAAGTGAGTAGTCGCAGCCAGGCATTAAATTACTAGACAACTGGATATGGTTGTACAGACTAAGTTTAAAAAAAAATACAATTAAAAACAATACATGAATGTAGAGCGTAAGTGCTTATATATATAGAGAGAGAAAATATTTAGGAAATATGAAAATAAACAGGCAAAAGCTTACGTCTACTTGGTTTTTCTAAGGAGTCAATTTCTAAAACGGACAAAACAGATCATAGCAAGAGTTCAAGAATCAAATTCTGAAGATACAATTCTCAAAAAAAGTTGCAGTGACTTCTGATAAACATATATTTTTGTACGTTGGTTAACTCAGTACACTCATATATGACGGGGACCCCAAAAAATCCAGAATTATTTTTTTGGAAGGCGGACCTCTTGTAGTACAGGCTACCCCACTAAGTAAATATTCTAGAAACCCATCGGCAATTGGTATACCAGCTAGTGTTGTGAGAGGCTGTGTTGGATTCAGTAAATTTTGGGGGGGAGATTCTTTCAATGTGTTTGCCCATTTCATGACGGATGATCTATAAGCGCACCTGCCCACACTGTGCGGAGTGTTCAACAGTTTTTGACCAAAAATGGCATGACCCCCATGCCCCACTCTCCCTATTCACCCAGGCAACTTCTTTTCTTTTTTTTACTGGATGAAAATAGTCCTTAAAGAGAAATGCTTTGCTGATGTGGAAGAGGTGAAACAAAAACTGGCAAAAGCATACTAAAAAGCATCAAAATTGGTAAGTTCAAAAACAGTTTTGAGCAGTGGAAAAAGCATCTTATTAGGTGTATCAAATAAAGAGTACTTTGAAGGTGACTGAAGTTTAAACACATTAAGAACACACCATTTTTTATAAACAAATTTGGTTTTTTTGGGTCTCCTCCTTATATAATAAACTGAGAAGAGAGGTATGAGGTTGCTGTAAGTAGATGAAAGAATCTGTGAGGTTAATCAACAGTTTTGTTTGTTCACAAACATACCAAAAAAATAAATCAAGAGAAAAGATGAACCTCCTGACCACCAGGATTGTATGACTGAAACAGTCAACATGATTATCACTGGAGGTGTCCAAGAGTACAACACCAATGGTTCCCAAACACCACAAACTATTCCTGCTTGATCAGCACAATAATCATGAGGGGATGGGAAAGGGGCTTTAAAAAATATATAGTTCTAAACCCTACGCCTTGGGATAATAATCACTTAAATACGGAATGGAACCCTGGAGTCATGTTTCTAAAGTATTTCCTAAATACCAAAATAACAGAATAACATTTAAGATGACTTAGATACTCCCCTGCTAGAAGGTAAAAGCCTGGATCATTTATCTCCTGTAGTCTCTTACAGCAAAATTGTTACAAAATTGGCAGAGTAAGAATGTTTTGCCTGTCTCCAATATTAGATGGCAGAAATAATTATCTTAGCTGTCTACTGACCATGGATGATTCTATTATCTTTAGTCTGGTTCTCTTGGTGCTATCTTAAACCAGTCTAGGAATATATCAGACAGAGACTTAAAGAATTTGCCATCCTTTAGATAGTATTCCATAGTGTAACACACAAAGTTTAGGTGTAACCACATTAAGATTGTATAAGGTTTGACTCACAACCTAATGGTAACTTTTTCCAAACTACATTACCAATGAATGCCTACAGTAGGCAAAAAAAGAGACTTGGATATTAACAGTGACTACTGATTAGCACCACTGATTTCATAAAAACAACAGATATTTGGGAAGGACCTCCTTCGGTAACATTCAAGGTAGAAAAGCCTAATGTTTCTTTTTGCTGCCTCCTTTCTTCTCCATGGTCAAAGGGCTCTTAAGTTTACTATGAAAATTTATAACAGTGCATTTAAACAGAATCCTAAGACTATACAGATTGGATATACACAAAAGGACTGAATGGTTGTTGACATATATCCAATACAGATTGGATATATACAGAAAAAAGTAAGTCACAATTTATAGAAAGCCGAAGGATCCTTCACAGCTCTAAATTATGGTATAAAAATCCACTATGTAATGTCAGGGCTGACATATAACGCCTTAAGTGTGGGGCGTTGTTAGAGGGTAAGTTAGAAAAACAATTATGCAAACTGGTGAAAACCAAACAAACTAGCTAACTGCAAATCTGATGGGGACAGTGATTCAAGATTCTTCCTCTTCCTTTGAAAGAAAAGAAAGAGCTTTTTTTGTAGTATGCAAATACATACTACAAGTATTACAAGCCAAGCACTGGAAATATACAGAATATTGTTTCTGTACAAATTCTATGACCACAATCCATTTCTTTGTGCAAAAAGAACACACTGAGGGAGCTACATTTAAACATAAGAGTAACATCACTAATTCAGCATGTATATGATCCCTAAAATAAAGACATACAAAAATTTTTTTTTAGTTGAGAAAGCAGAATTTATTGAAAAGCTTCCAGAGTAGGAGGGGACCCGAGGGGTTGCCCTACAAACTTTTTTTTAGATGGTTGCTGGGTAATTTAGAGCTCTTAAGAATGTCTTAACTGGGCATGGTGGCTCACACCTGTAATCCCAGCACTTTGGGAGACAGAGGCAAGAGGTTTGCCTGAGCCCAGGGATTCGAGACCAGACTGGGCAACTTGGCAAGACCTCCTCTCTACAACCAATCAAAAAATTAGCTGGGTTTGGTAGTGCATGTCTGTAGTTCCAGCTACTTGGAATGCTGAGGCGGAAGGATCGCCTGAGCCCTGCAGGTCAAGGCTACAGTGGCCGTGAGTGTGCCACTGCATTCCAGCCTGGGTGACAGTGAGACTCTGACTCAAAAAAAAAAAAATCTTAATAAGTTTTAAGTTTTGCCTTTCATGTTCTTAAACAGTATTTTCCCATATATTCTCCAAGTAAATAAGACATACTAAGTTAGCTTTGTTTTTAAAGAAATCAATATCAAAACTTCTTTCTGAGACAGATTTTGTAATTTTAAATTTTAGGCCGGGTGTGATGGCTTCACGCCTGTAATTCCAGCACTTTGGAAGGCAGATGCGAGAGGACTGCCTGAACTCAGGGGTTTGAGACAGGTCTGGGAAACATGGTGAGATCTCATCTCTACAATAAATCAAAAAATTAGCCAGGCTTGGTGGCGTATGCCTGTAGTTCCAGCTACTTGGAAGGAATACCTGAGCTCAGCAGGTTGAGGTTGTGGTGGCTGTGAGCATGCCAATGCATTCCAGCTTGAGTGACAGAGTGAGACTCTGACTCAAAAAAAAAAATTTTTTTTTAATTTTATTTTGAAGTCATGCAAAAATAAATGATTCCAAATCTTAATATTTGCTAATTCGGAAACAAAAATCTCAAAACTACTTCAACTATTCTTCTTAAAGTCGATCAAAGTATAAAACTAATAAAATGTCATCACAGACACTGCCATCCCTTGACAAACCCTGAATTTTGAACACTTCAGCCTTGATATCTCAAAACCTCTGGCACAGGAAATTTCAGATGTTGCACTGAAGAGTATGTAGAAATGGGAACGTAATAATGGTCTGGAATATGCAGTTGTGAAGCAAATGTATCTAGACAACAATTAGAAAGGAAACAAGTTCCAACTAGCTGTCAAAAGTTCCCAAGTCTATCTCAGGACAAGGAACAGAGAATATCAAGAACTAAAAGACAGCAAGGCTCAAGCCTTGTGAAACTGAAAAGGCATAATCGCCAGTTCCGACATCTGTGAGATGGACCAAAAAAACAATAGTGCTACAGATGAATATTCATTAACTGTTCACCTCACCCTTACTTTGTGAATCTGACTTAAAATGAAAAACTACACAACTAATAACAAATATCCCAAAACAAATGATTACTTACGCCCAAAAGTCTTCAACAGTATCAAACTTAGAGATCAGCCGAAGGTTTGCTTGCCAAGTTTTGCTTTTATCATTTTTAAAAAACCAGAGCGCCCATCTAAAAACAAAAAGTTAGTGTCAAAAAATAGTAGCTGTACACCTGCGCTCAAAGCAGCATTATTCACAATGACCAAAAGGTGGAAGCACCCAACTGTCCATCAAGAGGTGAAAAGATTAAAGAGTATATTCATACAATGGAATAATAATGAACCCTTAAGAAAGACACGCTGACACTTAATAAAACATGGATGACAGTTGAGGACATTATGCTAAGTAAAATAAGCCAGCTACAAAAAGACAAATGCAGTATGATGCTACTTACAACAAATTCATAAAAACAGAAAGTAGAAAGGGCCTTGGGCTAGGAAGAGGAGTTAAGTGGGAAGTTGTTTAATGGGTTATAATATTAATTTGGGGGAGATGAAGAAAGTTCTAGGGATTGGTTACACAGAATCAGTTGCAGAATGTATTTAACATTATTGAAGTAAGCCTAGGCAACATAATGTGACTACATTTCTAAAAAAAAAATTAAATTAAAATTTAAAGAATTCAGTTGGGCATGGTGGTACATTCCTATAGTCCCAAAGTTGAGATGGGAGGATCACTTGAGCCTAGGAGTTTGAGGCTGTGGTGAGCATCATCATGCCACTGTACTCCAGCATGGGCAAAAGAGGGATGCCTAGACTCAAAAACCAAATACACAAAACAAAAAAATAAAGCAGGCAAACAAAAATTACTAAATTGTACATTTAAAAATGGTTAAAATGATAAATTTTATGCTTGCCACAAAAATTTATAAAAGTAAAAATTGGATAGATTCTCTGCTACACCTCAAGAGCCAAGACCCGCTGAGGCTTATCATTTAAGGGAATTCACAGAAATGGGGTAGAGAGACAATTACAGCGTGCCAAGTGCTATGATCACAATCAAGTACAATTGTTTAAGAAAAACATGGCAGAAGCATTTAACCATAAAGGAGAGCGAGGGACAGGAAGGCCAAATTTTCAGAACAAAAAGTAACTACCAAGAGGAAGAAAGGCGAGTACTAGGAAATGGGGAAAATCTGTGTTTACTCAAACACATAACTAGAAAAATGATAAAGACTGAGTAATGATATACAGATATGTTCTGAAATAACATAAACCAGTTTCTATGTATCTATCTATACCTCTGTTAAAATAGTTTTATTCCTACATAATAGCCTATACATATCTAAAATATGTTATAGATTTAGGCATGCCTCGGAGATATTGCAGGTTCAGTTCCAGATCATCCCAAGAAAATGAGTATCACAATAAAGGGACTAGCAATAAGGAGAGTCACATGAATGTTTTAGTTTCCCAGTACATATAAAAGTCATGTTTATATAATACTGTAGTTTATTAAGTGTGCAGTAGAACTATATCTTAAAATTTTAACAATGTACATACCTTGAATAAAAAATATTTTATTGCTAAAAAATGCTAATGGTCACCTGAGCCTTCAGCAAGTTGTAATCGTCTTGCTCCTGGAGGATCTTGCCTCAATATGGGTGGCTACTGACTGACCGATCAAGGTGGTTAAGGTTAGGGTGACTATGGCAATTTCTTAAAATAGACAACAATAAAGCTTGTTGCACTGATTTAATTCTTCATTTTAAGAAAGACTTCTCTATAGCACGCAATGTTTTGTTAGCATTTTACCCACAATAGAAAGAACTTCTTTCAAAATTGAAATCAATCCTCTAAAACACTGCTGCTCCATTATCAACTCAATTTATGTAATATTCTAAATTCTTTGTTATCATTTCAGCAATATCTACAGCATCTTTACCAGATCTCATCTCAAGGAACCACTTTCATTGCTCATTCATAAGAAGCAACTCCTCATCCAATCACCCATTATGACAATAAGAGGGCAGCAATTCAGTCCCATCTTCAGGCTCAGCTTCTAATTCCAGCTCTCTTGCCCCTCCTACCACATCCGCAGTTACTTCCTCCACTGAAGTCTTGAACCCCTCTGAAAGTCATCCATGAGGGTTGGAAGCAACTTCTTCCTAACTTCTGTTCGTATTGATATTTTGCCAATGTTTCCAATGGCATCTGGAATGGTGAATCCTTTCCAGAAGGTTTTCAATTTACTTTGTCCACATCCACAACAGGAATCACGATCTATAGCAGCTATAGCCTTGTGAAATGTATTTCTTTTCTTTTTTGTTTTTTTTTGGGGGGGGCATTTTGAAATGTATTTCTTAAATAATAAGACTTGAAAGTCAAAACTGCCCCTTGGGACTGCAGAATGGATGCTGTGTTGACAGACATAGCTCTTGGATGACCAAGAGCATTGTCAATACGTGGTAGTATTTTGGACTTCTTTTTAATTTATGAGCAGTAGGTCTCAACAGTAGACTTAAAGTATTCAGTAAACCATGCTACAAACAGAAACACTGTCATCCATGTTTTGTGTTCCATTTCTAGAGCACAGGCAGAGTAGATTTAGCATCATTCTTAAGGGCCATAGGAATTTGGGAATAGTAAATGAAAACTGGTTTTAACCCCAAAGTCACCAGTGTTTAATAGCCCCTAGCAAGAATCAGCCTGTCCTCTGAAGCTAGACATGAAGCTATAAAAGTTCTAGATGGCATCTTCTTCCAGTAGAAAGCTAGTCAGTCTACAATGAAAATCCACTGTTTAGTGTACTCACTTTCATCAACAATCTTAGCTAGATCTTCTGCATAACTTGTTACAACTTCTCCATCAGCACTTACTGCTTCACCTTGCACTTTGTTATGGAAATGCCTTCTTTCCCTAAATCTCATGAACCAACCTCTGCTAGATTCCTACCTTTCTTCTGTAGCTTTCTCACCTCCCTCAGCCTTCAGAGAATTGAAGAGAGTTATGGCCCTGCTTTGGATTAGGCTGTGGCTTAAGGGAATGTTATGACTGGCTTGATTTTCTATCCAGACCACTAAAATTTTCTCCATATCAGCGAAGCTGTCTTGCTTTCTTATCATTTGTGTATTTACTGGAAGCACGTTTAATTTCCTTCAAGAATTTTTCCATTACATTCACAATTTGGCTAACTATTTGGTGCAAGAGGCCTAACTTTTGGCCTATGTTGGCTTTTAACAAGCCTTCCTTAATAAGCTTAATCACTTCCAGCTTTTGATTTAAAGTGAGGCATGCAATTCTCCCTTTCACTGGAACATGAATAAGTCACTGTAGGGCTATTAACTGGTTTAATTTCAATACTGTTGTATCCCAGGGAAAAGGGAGACACAGAGGGGGAAAGGTGGGAAAATGGTTGGTGGAGCAGTCAGAACACACACAATATTTATCAATTAAGCTCACCATCTTATATGGATATGGTAAAACAGTGACAGCAGTAACATCACATATCACTGAACACAGATCACAATAACATATACAGTAAGTTTGAAATATTGCAAGAATTACCAAAATGTGACACAGAGATACCATGTGAGCACATGCTATAGGAAAAATGAAGACAATAAACTTGTTTGATACAGGATTGCCATAAACCTTCAAACTGCAGAAAAGGCATAATCTGCAGAGCACAATAAAATGAGGTATGTCAACCACTGCCTTACTAGACTCTGGTGTGGTCATGTGTTCTTTGAGCTATGGCTGTCGCCATGTTTCCTGGATTTGGTCCCCATTCCTACTTTAGGAGAGGTGAATCTCCTCTTTCTCCCTCACTCACTTACTTTCCTAAATAAACTATATGTTCTAATCTTAACTTTAAAAAAATGGGGCATGTCTGTATAATATTTTCTCTAATAGCTTGAAGATAAACCGTATGACATTAAAGTTACACTTAAATGTTATCATTCACCCTTAGAAGCTATTAAATTTTATATTCTCTGAAGTACAATACCAATGGTAAATAAGAGGGAAATTCCACTTTTATCAATATGGAGCTTTCCAGACTGAAAGTGTATCTTATAATTCTATGATTAATGCCTGGTAACTCCAGTTAGACAGAATAAAGAGATGTACTTCAACATGTACTTGATAATGTGTCTGCATTTGCCAACCCATTATCAATCAAAAAGAAGAAAAAGGGCAGAAAAATTATTTTTAACACTCCAACAAGTAATGTATTCTGGGTTTTTAAAAAATAATTCAATCCTTAAAAAACAAAAACAAAAATCACACCCAGCTATTAAAGACATAAAATTTTATAATGAAAATAACTGGGTAACTAGACAAAAATATATGTATAAGAACATTTTTAGGGCGGGCACAGTGGTTCATGCCTATAAAATCCCAGCACTTTGGGAGGCTGAGGTAAGAGAACTGCCTGAGCCCGTGAGTTCGAGACCAGCCTGGGCAACTTGGTGAGACCTCATCTCTACAACAAATCAAAAAATTAGCCAGTCATGATGCCGTGTGCCTGTAGTTCCAGCTACAGGCACAGAGGCAGAAGGATTGCCTGAGCCCAGCAGGTGGGAGCTTGCCACTGCCCTCCAGCCTGGGTGACAGAATGCAATTCCAACTCAAAAAAAAAAAGAACGTTTTTAATTTTAGAAAATGTAGAAACATCCTAAGTATCTATCAACAAGGAATTATTTAAATCAGCAGTTCTCAAAGTATGGTTTGCAGACCCCTGGAGAGCCCCCAAATCCTTTTTCATAATAATGCTAAGATGTGCTTTTATTTTTCACTATGTTGATATCTGTACTAATGGTGCAAAACTAAAGGTGGGTAAATCTACTAGGTGCCTTAGAAGAATCAAGACAGTGATACCAAACTGTACTAGTAGTCACTGTACCCTTCATCACCATCAACTTTCACATGAACAATGTCAGTTTCATTGACAATAAACATTAAATTTCAATCTGTTTACATGTCTTTTTCATATTCGCCATGAAAAATGCTTCCATTGCTGCTTATCAAAATACAAGGCATCAGTTTAAATTATGAAATGAACTAGCAACTTTCTTTCATGAACATCATTTTTACTTGGAAAAAAATAACTGGTAAACCATGATTTTCTTGAAAAATAAACAGAAACAATCCCTTTTAGTTTTCAGGAGAAAATCAGAATTTTGGAAAGCCTTCATTTGTCACCATAAGCATGACAACTTCCTAAAAATTAAAGATATTTAATGAGTTTAGGGGTAATATTAATAAATCACTGTTTGATACTATGTAATAAAATGTATCAACATTCAGATCCACATTACTCACTGAACCAGTATTTTCCAAATAACCACAGTATAGCATTACAAAATCATGTCGATAAAAGATCCATTCCAAATACAAGACAGACCAATGGATTTTATCATAAAGTAGGAAAAGTTCTTGGACACAGTTTCAGACTCCACATTGTAACAAATCTCTAAGAAATCTAGTATCAGAAGAGATTAACAGCCATTGCTCACGCCTGTAATTCAGCACTTTAAGAGGCAGAGGTGAGGGGATTGCCTAAGCCCAGGTATTTGAGACCAGCCTAGGCAACTTGGCAAGGCCTTGTCTCTACAATAAATACAAAAAATTAGCTGGGCATGGTGACAAGCACCTGTAGTTCTAGCTACTTGGGAGGCTGAGGTGGAAGGATCGCCTCAGCCCAGCAAGTTGAGGCTGTGGAAGCTGTGAACGTGCCATTGTACTCCAGCCTAGGCGACAGAGATCACCATCAATTATTTTCAAAATTCTCCCTTTTCCAACTACTTACCTGTGTGAAGCCATAATTTCTTCTTTTACTTCCACTGAAACAATTTATCTCCACAAACTGAATGCAGAAATAGCTATGAAAATCCTGCCAACTTCTAGTAAGTTAGGCATTAAAGATTTGCAAAATTTCTATTGTTCCCATTATATATTTATTTTCATTATAAAATGTCATTTGTTAGCATGTAGATTTTTTAAATGAATATAGTTTTATACCTCAAGTTTATTTTCAGGTGAAATTATATCTTCATTTTTAAATGTGAAAAACGAAGCTGGGCTCGGTGGCTCAGCCTGTAATCCCATGCTTTGGGAGACTGAGGTGAGTGGATTGCCTGAGCCCGGGGGTTTGAGACCTGCCTGGGCAACTTGGCAAGACCACATCTCTACAATAAATAAAAAAATCAGCCGGGCGTGATAGCGCGTGCCTGTAGTTCCAGTTACTTGGAAGGTTGAGGCGGAAGGATCGCCAGAGCCCAGCAGGTCGAGGCTGCAGTGGCCAGGAGCAGGCACTGCACTCCAGTCTGGGTGACTGAGTGAGACTCCAACTCAAAAAAAAAAAAAGAAAAATGAAATAAAAGCTTAGTATTATTTATTATAAATATATAGCAAATAGCAATAAGTAAAAATCCATATTATCAAAGCTCTGTGGAATCCTTAATTTTTAAGAGTGTAAAGGGGTTGTAAGACCAAACATTTGAGAACCATTGATTTAAATAAAGTATCATACTTTGTTTAAAGTATCATGCAAGAGATTACTATGCAGCTATGAAAAGGATAATTATGGTAAAATTTTCATAAAACTGAGTATGAAACCCAGAAGCCACAGAGGAAAAGTGGTATTTGCCTATGTGAAAATTAAAAACCGCTACAAAAACAAACACACACACACACACACACACACACACACAAATTCCATAGTTAATGTTAAAAGACAAATTATTTAAATAGCCTATTTCAACTTAACACTCCCCTGCCCCTCTAGCCTTGGGTAGGTTTGCATCTCTTGTAAATGCTTGGAAATAAACTTGAAAAGATTATTCAAAAGAAAAAAATGGACTAAAGAATGAAACAGACTGTCCACAGATTAAAAACCACAAAGGATCAAATATAATATGAACATGTTTTGAGACTTCAATTTTAAAATGCAAATTTAAAACAGTAAAACTTTGTTTTCACAAATCGGACTGTGACCAATCTGATCGGCAACAATTTAAAAAAGATTGATGATACCAGTTGGCAACAATGTAAAAACCCAAAACTCTCAAACTATTAAGTCTAATTTGATAAAGGGAAATAATTTGGCATCAGCTGCAAAGGTTTTTAAAGAATCATCTGTGTGCTAAGAGATCTGAAATTTTATCCTATAAATATACCCCCAAGTGCACAAATACTGAACTCCCCAGAGACTTCACTTTAGGATTCAATCAGTTCACTGATGAAGACACTTATCAGGAATCTCTCCTCAGATTTCATTCCAGTTATGAGGGACATGCCTTGATTACTCCTACCCAGAATAACAGCAACACTAAGAATTGTGTTCAGACAACTAAATGATATACAGTGTTAGTTTTTTTTAAGACTCTACCAAGAAGACAAAAAAATAAAAATAAGGGTTTTGGTGCTACTATTAGGTTGAACTATATGAAACCGCCACTAACTGTTCAACCTAATACATGTGGCTCATCACTTTCCTGAGAAGAATTCTATCCACTATGGACTATTTAACCTTTGCTATTCCACTCACTAGCTGACAATCCCCACTGTCTAAACAACTGATTTCTTCCTCACTGAGATTCATGGAAATTCAAGGTCTCCTATGAGAAAACTTCACAAAGCATGTTTGGACTATCATTCAGTAGCTCTACAATGATAATGAAGTAAAGATTTTTTTTTTTTAATTTATTTATTATAAAGATGTAGGGTACAAGTCAGGGTTAGGTATAGAAACATTGATCATGCAAGTACCCTTGTTGATGAGGTATGCCCCTCCCTCCCCTAGCAGTTTCCCTCAACTGCCAGTCCCACCCCTTCTCCCCTGACAGTTTTCCACTACTGCCAATCGCTTTCATATAGCATTATAATTGTTCAAGGTCACCTTGTGAGTGAGAACATACAGTATTCAGTTCTTTGTTTCTGTGATAAATCACTGAGTATGACTGACAAAATAAATCAGGCAGGGCACAGAGGCTCACACCTATAATACCAGTACTTTGGGAGGCTGAGGTGGAAAGACTGCTTGAGTCCAGGAGTTGGAGACCAGCGCCGGCAACATAGCGAAACCTTGTTTCTACAAAATATCAAAACATTAGCCAGGTGTGGTGGTGCACAGAGGCTGAGGTGGGAGGACTGCCTGAACCCAAAGGCAGGTTGCAGTGAGC
The DNA here is from genome assembly GCF_000164805.1 of Carlito syrichta. Classification (NCBI taxonomy): domain Eukaryota; kingdom Metazoa; phylum Chordata; class Mammalia; order Primates; family Tarsiidae; genus Carlito; species Carlito syrichta. The sequence goes on along the minus strand of NW_007254864.1, from coordinate 238,243 downwards.
CTCAATCATGCCACTGTACTCCAGCCTGAGCACCCGAGTAAGAACCCTAACTCAAAAAAAGAAAAGTGGTCATAACAAAAATTTTTTTAAATAAATAAAATAAAATTATGAACTGTGGACTCTTAAACAGAGTAAAAGGTCTGCCCTAAAAATGTAAATTTTAAAAAAAGGACAATGAGAGAAATTGAAATACTTTAAAAGCCTCAAAAATTAATTCCAATTTACTTTTCTCCAGGTTCTTACAATATTCTAAGCTGTCATTTCTTCCCACCATCAGCATTCAATGAATTCAAGCTAATTTTCATTATGTAACCCAGAAAAACAGTAAGTGAAAACAAACATACTGGGAAACTAACTCAACTTTCTACTACACTGTTAACTGAAAACTTAACTCATTGTAATCTCTCCCTTTTTCTTCTTCTTCTGACTGGAAAATACAAACCAACCAACCTTCAAACTCCACATTCCCTAGCTCTTTCTCCTCAGTTCAATTTCCAGCTACCAGTTCTTGCTTTATACATTTACATACGTCCTATTCACTCTCCAAACCGCCCTAATCTCTTTTTCCATCATCTATACAATCTACTAAAATACTCTCTCCTAAACCAGCAAGGACCTTTTTTGACCGTTCAATTCAGCAAACATTTAGAGATCTTGTTTTATTTGATCTTTTTAGCACATATGCCATTAACCACTCCATACTTAGAACAAACCATTTTCCTCATTTCCACAACCATCACTCTGTCTCAATTTATATATCTATATCCTTCATAGGCATTCCTGACAGAAACCCCCACAGGAAGGTGTTTCCCCTCAGTCAAGTTAGCTTCTCTTGTAGTGAACTTATTTACGACTGTGGCTCCAATTACCACCAATATACTGATATATTTCAAAGGATTCTCTCATCTAGTTCTTTCTGAGCACAAGACTCACACACATAACTGCTTGCTAGTCATGAGTTTTCTAAGAGAAAATGGAACCCTCTCAACTCCAGTATTTCTAAAACTAGTCTCATCTAACCTTCCCCTTCAAACCTGCTCTGTTCACTCACCATTTACCATTTGCTGCCTAAGTCAGAAAACTCAGGAGTCAGAAAGCTTACCTGTTCTGTAGAGGATGTTTAATATAGTGTTCTGGGTTAGCAACGTCCTGATTAGATTCTGTTTTCTCCTCTTCTGTAGGCGGGGGATTAGGAGTAGGAGTGGTTTCCTAGGGGAAAACAATAGAAAACATTATTTTAAATTTCTTAGCTTATTTATGAGTTATAGCCTAAATAAACTTGAATATTGCTGATAACAGCTTTTTAAGGAGAAGGAATTAGAGCAGATCACTTCATAAAATAGACCACAGTTCAACCTCTAAAAAAATAACCAGACTTCCTATTATAGTATCTCTTAAGCATTAAGTATTCTAGTATCTCTTCATTAAGGGTTTCTCAAATTGGAAAAAATATAATAATTATATCTATATCACTATCCTTCCAACCACACATTTTTTATATAAGGAAGATTGTCACAGACTATACAACAAAGTTGGGGAAATCAGCTATTTTTCTTAACATATCATCATGTTAAAATGTTGCATATAGTATTGAGAGGAGCACCAGGGGAGGATAGAGGATTCAAACTAAAGTTTTTGGAAGTATAACAAATACATAATAACAAAAAAAGCTTTCTAAAATGATAAGCCAATGACACACAGGTCCTTGCCTTCATGGCAGACTGTTTACCTGATGGTATCTCAAAAGTTCAGCAATTTGACATTTTTAATGGGACCTATGCAAAGAAAGTGGTCATTGGCTTAAACTTAAATCTTTTAAGTTAGACATAACTAATGTTGTCATATACAAGTATTAGAAAGGAAAGGAGCCTGAGGATAATAATTTAAGATAGGTGCTCACCATGTTCCTCCATGCAGCTCTTCACCCTATTATAAACTGGTGTCAACAAAACACGACAGCCAGTTAAAAGTACCAGAAGCTGAAACAAAGGCTGACACACACAAAAAAGGCACTGCAACAAATGTTAGGCATCAGACTCAACAGTCAGAGATGTGTGTTAACACAACAAGATATGTAACTCAGAAATGTATAATCTAAAAGACCTAACAGCAGATAGGTGATAAGTGCTCATTTCAAAGAATAAGTTTTTTCCTTAGCAACATATGGCATGTACAGAAATGTATTTCTAATATCCTATATAAAGTCACTCAGAGTAGGGACTGTCTTGATTCTGGTCACGATTTTTTGCCAATAATCATAGTGCTTAACTCAACAGGAATGTATTGACTTGATAACTGGATAAATTTAAATGTTTACATAGAATCATCAAGGTCTTAAAGTCATCAAACATTTTTACCAGCATTTTCTCATCAGTCAATTTAAATCTTCAAACATGGTAATTACTAAACACCATTTCTACCCTACTAGCTTAAAATTAATGATGGTCTTCAGATACAGAGTGACAGTCTTGATTTTAAAAAAACCAAAAAACTGTTAGGGACTAACAGACAGGTAGACTGGGCAACACGGCACCAGAAAAAAAGGAGCTGCAGAAGAGAAGTAAGCCCCAAAAATCTATGTAAAAATTATTCACAGGTCCTTGACTAACACTTAAACTGGAACTTTCAAGGTGCTACTGTAGGTGGCCTAGCAGAGAATAACTGAGACAAAACTTCAGAGGCTGCACAGCATTAGGGAAACTGAGTTCAGAGCCAGGTAGAGTGGGAGGGTGAAAACCCTCAGCTTTCAGATGAGATCATAGGAAGGCCATTCCCTAGGAATAAGAATCATGGCCTCAGCAATAAGGTGTAAGTCTTTTGAGAAAGGTAAAATGGAAATACACCTGCCAACAAACCCTAAAACCAAGCTTTGACAGGATCAAGGTACTCTACCTATAAATGAACTGCCTCCAAGAATCAAACTCTACTTTTCAGAGGAAGACAACATAATCCTGACCCTCTATAAATACTATCTACAATATCTAGCAAAAAAAAAAAAATCACACATCAGGCATAAAAAATGTTTTAAAACTGACTCATGATCAAAAGATTAAATTGTCTATTTAGAGATGAACTAGGTAATACAGTTAGCAGACAAATATTTAACTATGAATCCTATAGCAAAAGAGAAGATAAGAAAAAATGATGAAAACATTTAGAGTATTTGAAGAGGGAATTAGAATACATTTTTTAAAAGAATCAAATAGACACTTGGAATTGCCAACTATAATATCTGAAATTAAGAGCTCACTGAATGAGAAATAGCAGACTGAAGTCAGCAGAATGCAGGATTAGTGACCTGAAAGACTCAAAAGAAAATATTCAAATTGAAGCACAGAGAAAGGAAAAAATAGACTGTCAAAACACATGTGTAAGAAATAGGATGATTCATTTTCAAAATGAACCCTGAGCGATGTTTAATTAAATGCCTTTGCTGAATCACTTCCTACTTCTTTGTGCTTCCTTTTTGCGGGCTTTTTACTTTGGTGGGCTAGATGTTTGAACTTTTGACAGAATCCAATCAGAATAGTAATCCTGTAAGCCAATCAGCAAATAGGACATTTAAATGAGATAATTCTGTAAAACCAATTAACATGTAACATACAGGTATCCCTACAGCAAAGCGTGTAACTCCTGCAAGTATTCCTCCAATGAGGAACCAGGAGAGGGATGTGCATTTTAGAAATAAAAGTGTTGATTCTTCCTGCTTTGGTGTGCCTGCCCACCAGACACCCGATCTTGTCGCAAGACTGCCATTAAAGTCTCGCTTCTGCTGCACTCCATGTCTCTGTGTCCATTCTTTGGACAGGTGAGTTTCTCAAACATGGAACAGGGTTAAAAAGTTTAAGGACAAGAAGAGATAGAACAGAAGCAATACATAAAGAAACAGACCAAAAGTTTACCAAATTTGGTCAAAAAACTGAAGCTACAGATTCAAGATCAGAGAACTCCAAACAGTATAAATACAAGAAAACTACACCTTGGCACTTTAGAAACTACTGAAAACCAAAGATGAATGGCCAATACCAAAAGCAGTCAGAAAAAATACACCCACCACATATTTCTCATGGAAATACTAAGAGAAACTGAGAATTTCTCAGCAGAAACTATGGAAGTCATAAGACAACAGAATGACATCTTAGCACTAAAAGAAAAAAACTTTTCATCTTCTAATTTGATGCGTCTTCAAAAATGAAAGAGAAAAGCCTAGGCACAATGGTGCATGCCTCTAATCCCAGCTGCTTGGGAGGCTAAGGCAGGACTGCTTGATCCCAAGAGTTCAAGACTAGCCTGGGTAACATAGCAAGACCCTGTCTCAAGAAAAAAAAGAAAAACAAAGTCTCAAACACACACACTATATACCAGTAGGAAAGTCTTTAGCCTGAAGGAAAAAGACCCAGATGGGAACATGAAGATGCAAAACAGAATGATAAGCACTAGAAAAGGTAAATATAATGTATAAAAGACTATTTACAGTTTAAAGGAGCAATAATTCAGGGTCTTGTGGGGTTTTAAATAATAAAAGTCCTACCAAAGGGTTGGGCATATGTGGATTTATGAGGCTGAGTATGACAGTAAAAGTTACCTTTCCTTCTAAAGTTAAACAGTGCATAATTAACTTTACTCAAACATTCAAAAACCTCATTATAAGCCATACTTTCACAACTTATTTAAATGTTTTATCTCAGTATCACTTAAAAAACAATGATGTGATTACAATATGAGTAATTACAAATTTCATGGGGTACAAAATGTCTCCTTTTAACTCATTTAGCACTTTCCCTTCTTTTCTGTTATTCCATTATTTTCACTACTGGGAAACTGATGGAAAACTAAAGATAGTATCAAGTCTTTGGACATACAGCAACTAAAAGCAGGTAATCACTCAGGAAAACACATGTTCATTTCCTACAATTTGAAGAATGTTCTTGTGAATTAAAAAAGCCCTCTTTTTTTTTTTTGAGTCAGAGTCTCACTCTGTCACCCAGGCTGGAGTGCAGTGGCTCGTTCACGGACACCCCAGTGTGGACCTGCTGGGCTCAAGCGATCCTTCCATCCTAGCCTTCCAAAGTAGCCGGAACTATAGGCACGTAATACCCCACATGGAAAAATTTAGTGATATATTGTAGAGATGAGGTCTCACCAAGTTAACCAGGCTGGTTTCAAATCCCTGAGCTCAGGCAATCCTCTCGCCTTGGCCTACCAAAGTGCTGGGGTTACAGGCTTGAGCCACTGTGCCTGGCCAAAAGTCCTACTTTAATTGACACTGTAGTCTTTATACTAAGAACACATAATTTTGTACTTTTTGTAAAACTAAAATGAAAGTAACTATTCATTTTTAAGCATATGTGTGTAGGGGCCGGGCTCGGTGGCTCAGCCTGTAATCCCACGCTTTGGGAGGCTGAGGTGAGTGGA
>NW_007254864.1:193770-232666 GCF_000164805.1 Carlito syrichta | reverse complement strand
TTTTTTTTTTTTTGAGTTGTAGTCTCACTCTGTTGCCCAGGCTGGAGGGCAGTGGCATGCTCTTGGCCACTGCAGCCTTGGCCTGCTGAGCTCAGGCGATCCTTCTGCCTCCCTTCCAAGTAGCTGGAACTACAGGAACAAGTCACCATGCCTGGCTAATTTGTTGCCTTTTTTTTTTTTTTTAAATTGTAGAGATTAGGTCTCGCCAAGCTATCCAGGTGAACCTGTGAGTTCAGGCAACCTTCTCACCTCAGCCTCCCAAAGTGCTGGGATTATAGGCATGAGCTACCATGCCTGGCCAGTTTTCATTTTTAATATTATATAAACATTAAATTTTAAAAACAAATGCTCTGAGACACCATAAAAATGTTTACTGGCCATAGGCAATCATTTTTTCATATGATTAACATAATGATTTGTATGGAAACTAAAAAATTGACTCCAAAGAACAACTTGCCTTTAACTTGTCTTTTTTTTTTTTAATTGGAGTCTTACTTTGTTGCACAGGCTGGAGTGCAGTGGGCATGCACATGGCTACCGCAGCCTCAACCTACTGGCCTCAGACAATCTTTCTGCCTCAGACTTCCAAGTAGCTGGAACTACAGGAGCAAGCCACCACACCTGACTAAATTTTTTTATATTCATTGTAGAAACGAGGTCTCTTGCCAAGTTGCCCCGGCTGGTCTCGAACCCCTGGTCTCAGGCAATCCTCTCGCCTTGGTCTTCCAAAGTGCTGGGATTATAGGCTTGAGCCCTTGCCCAGTCACAAGTTTATTTCTAAGGTTGCTTCCTTTAGAGCATGCACAGTAAAAATAGCTATAAACGTACATTCAGTTTAAAAACAAAACTCTCTACTGCAAAGTCCCATCACATCCCTTTCTCTACTCCCAGGCTGGTGGTCTTCTAATGAGTGAATTTCAGTGGAAGCTACATCTTAAATGACCATGTTTTACCATTATTTCTAGATTTAAAAATAACCCGGACAAAAAAGTAAAGGCTAATTTAACAGATTAAGGCTACTTTCAAAGTAATCAAACACATTTTAACCAAAAAGATAACCTGCCCTTGACAATCCATTGTATATCCCATTTCAGGTGGATAGAATAGGAAGTGAGAGTAAAGTTACAGGATGGATGGTGCTGTGTTCATTCACATGGTTACCAGTGTGGCTGAAAGAGAGGGTTCATGAAACCAAAGACAGTTAAAATGGAAGGCTGGAGTGAGATTGTGAGAGGCTTCAAAGGTCAGGCTAAAGTGTACCTTTCACCTTGTGGGCAATGAAAGCCATTAACTAGTAGCCATTAACAAGATTAAATACAGACAGTAAGTAAGGGAATAGGAAAAAAAACCCAACAATTTGAATGAAAAGTATTAAAACTAGCTTTACATTTGTTGAGTTTATCAGCATCAAATAAAAATGTTCAGTATAACTTAGTGGTCCCAGGCCTCAGTAGGCTACCACAGCAAAAGAAGAAAGGTGAAAGGGAAGAAAAAAAGTCAAGTAAAGGCCTAAAAAGACCCACATTAGGTGCAAGGAATCTCAGATTGCTTTTTACCACATTCTTCAAAAATTAGCACGTTATCAGACATTTTATTAGGCTTGTGGAACAATACTAATATTATAAAGTAAATATTTCCCAGAATTAGCATCATTCTGGGGTTTTTTCTAACAAATCTGACTACATTTTAGATTCTTCTCACCATGTTAAAATCTACATTGCTTAAATTCTAAAACCATGAAGTGCTTTTCCATAATTTAGAACATTCAAGATGTCTCACCAACTCTCAACCCCAATACCTAAATAAACAATCTCTTCTAGAAATAATGATGAGCCTTCTCTCCAGGACATGTCCTTCACTACCTTCATTCAACAAGTATTTTACTCTAGGAACTTCCAAAAGCTTTTCCAGGTTAAGAGACATCACCCAACACTAAATTTGAAGTACATAAAACTCAATGGCTTCCCTGGAACTAACAGTTTGAACCAGTAATTCAAAAGTGTAGTCCATAGACTACAGCTGGTCCACAAACTAATTATGGCTGATAGTGAGGTTAAGTACAGAAATGGAAAGCAAAATTTAGAAAATGTATAGCAATTTGAAAGTTTTGTCTGCTGAAATCAATCGAATCCAGGATTACATTTTGTATGCATTTTTTATCTCAACTTTATCATTTTACAAAAGTATTAGATTGAACATTGTTTTTTGTTGTTGTTGTTAAGTTTTTCACCAGAATATGAGATCCACTGGCCCAGATCACACACTCTGGAGTCATGTTACCCAGTTTGGAATTCCAGCTCTGCCATTCAGAGCAAATAACTTAACTTCCCTGGAGCTCAATTTCTTCCTCTTAAAACGGGTATTGTAAGAGGCAAGAGGATTGCCTGAGCTCGGGTTTGAGACCAGCCTGAGCAATGTAGATTTTAACATGGCAAGACCTCACCTCTACAATAACCAAAAAAAAAAAAAAATAGCCGGGCATGGTGACACATGCCTGTGGTTCCAGTTACTTGGAAGGCCTGAGCCCAGCAGGTTGAGGCTGCGGTGGCTGTGAGTGTGCCACTGCCCTCCAGCCTGGGTGACAGAGTGAGACTCTGATTCAAAAAGAAACAAACAATAAGGGTATTGTAGCACATATAGGATTACTGTGGGGGTGAAATGAATTGAAAAAATGAAAAGCATTTAAACTGTCTGGCACATGGGAAACACAAAATAAATATTACTTTCTAAAAAGTAGCTAAAAATTGTAACTGAATGGTTGCCTGGCTTCTCATTCTGCAAATATTTATTCAAGACATACTGTACAGCCAGACCCTGTGCTGGGCATGCTATCTGATTTGGTTTACAAAGTAAAAAAATTTTTTTTTTGAGTTGGAGTCACACTCTGTTGCCCAGGCTGGAGTGCAGTGGCATGCTCGTAGTCATTGCAGCTTCCAACTGCTGGGCTCAGGAGATCCTTGAATGCCTTAGCATTCCAAGTAGCTGGAACTACAGCATGTGCCACTATGCCCGGCTAATTTTTTGATTTATTGTACAGATGAGGTCTCGCCAAGTTGCCCAGCTGGTCTCAGAACTGTGGGCTCAGGCAATCTTCTCACCTCAGCCTCCGAAAGTGCCAAAGCGATTATAGACATGAGTCACCCCACCTGGCAAAATGTTTTTTAGTTATATATATATCTCACTTTCCTCTTTGCTAAATTCTTTCCATCTGGGCACATCTAGGTATAAGGTACAGGAAATTATCTCCGCACTCCTCCCCCCTCCTTGCCCCCACCCAGCAATAGTGACCTATGACAATACAAAGTCATCGTATCTTTTTTTAATATATATATATTTTTAGTTGACATCTCACTCTGTTGCCCAGGCTGGAGTGCAGTGGCACACTCACGGCCACCGCAGCCTCAACCTGCTGGGCTCAGGCGATCCTTCCACCTCAGCCTTCCAAGTAGCTGGAACTAAAGACACACACCACCACACCCATCTAATTTTATGATTTATTGTAAAGATGAGGTATCACCAAATTGCCCAGAGTGGTCTTGAATCCCTGGGGTGAGGCAATCTTTTTGCTTCTGCCTCCCAAAGTGCTAAAATGACAGGCATGAGCCACCACACCTGGCCCTCTACTTTGAAAGGTACTCCCAAACACTATTTTCCCTTTTCTGTACTGAAGGCATCAAATTTTTTTATCTCATTGTCCATACTCATGACTTTAATCAATGTCTAGAACACAGTAATGATTTGAACAATTTATTCCTAGTGTAAGGAACATTAAAATCAAGCACCAAAATAAAGCAGATCAAAGGGACTAAAAAAGAAATAAATTTTATATCAGGCACATTTACTTACATACTACCCTCTGTGGTTCCAAATAATGCTGTAATTGAGTCTTTATAAACCAGGTTATGACTTCACTACTAGTTTTGTTTTTGTTTTTGTTTGAGTTGGAGTCTTACTCTATCGCCCAGGCTGGAGTACCATGGCATACTCACGGCCACCCCAGTGTCAACATGCTGGGCTCCCGCAATCCTTCTGCCTCAGACTTCCAAGTAGGCAGAACGACAGGAGCGTGCTACGACGCCCAGCTTATTTTTTTATTTATTGCAGAGACGAGGTGTCACCAAGTTGCCGGGGCTGGTCTCAATCCCGCAGGCTCAGGCAGTCACTTTCCTCAGCCTCCCAAAGTGCTGGGATTACAGACTGAGCCACTGAGTTTGGCTCAGTTTTCCTCTTATTAACAGCAAAGGTAGCCGGGCACAGTGGCTCAAGCCTGTAATCCAAGCACTTTGGGAGTCCAAGGCGAGAGGACTGCCTGAGCTCAGGGTTTCGAGACCAGCCTGGGTAACTTGGTGAGACCTTGTCTCTACCATAAATAAATAAAAACAAGCCAAGCATGGTAGCATGTACCTGTAGTTCCAGCTACTTGGAAGGCTGAGGCAGAAGGATTGTCTGAGTCCAGCAGGTTGAGGCTGTGGTAGCCATGAGAATGCCACTGTACTCCATAGTCTGGACAACAGAGTGAGACTCCAACTCAAAAAAATATAAAAATAAAATAAATAAATAGCAAAGGCAATCCCAGTCTAAACTACTAGGAGTCTATACTGCAGGATGGTTAGAAGCCCAAGCTCAAAACAGCTTGGATCCATCTCTGATCAGATTTTTAAATTTTAAGATAAGTATGTGGAGAAATGTTTTGAAAGAACAATAGGGGTTCAAATGATCTAGGACAAATTCTTAGTATCCCCATAAGCATAATTTTCTTCATTTGTAAAAAAAATGTGAGGATTTTCAGTGATAATTCGAATCTGGCACTTAAGTGATCAGTAACTGCCAGCTACCACTAGCAATCAGTACTTAAGATGGTATTAATTTAGCCAGGCATGATGGCTCATGCCTGTAATCCCAGCACTTTGGGAGGTGGGGGCGAGAGTAATGCCTGAGCCCACGGGTTCCAGACCAGTCTGGGCAACTTGGCAAGACCTCATTTCTATAATAAATCAATAATAATAATAATCAGCAGCAGCAGCAGCTGGGCATGATGGCATATGCCTGTAGTTCCAGGTACTTGGAAGGCTGAGGGGGAAGGATTGCCTGAGCCCAGCAGGTCGAGGTTGTGGTGGTCATGAGTGCGCCACTACGCTCCAGCCTGGGCGACAGTGAGACTCAGACTAAAAAAAAAAAAAAAAAAAAAGATATTAATTTTAAGAGTTTAGAAGGATAGAGAAGGCAGACAAATGGGGCATACTGAACAAAATTTCCAAACCCTGGAGGAGGTTTGACTAGTCCTTTAAATTTTAAGATAAGGAAAAATTTTGAGAACAATAGAAGATGAATCGCTAACATTCATAACCAAGAAATATACTGGAGAAGGAATGGTAAAACTACACCTCCTGGTCATGTCCCTTAATTAGAGCTTGGCTAATTAACTTCACCTATCTAACCTCGAATCCTTATACCACACCCTCCCCCATCTTTATAGTAAGTGCAGACATGGGAAGAGAAAGAGCTGGTAACTAGCTTGGAAATAATTACCCAGACGATTCTGTTATAAAACCCAAATGATTCTGATACCAATATTCCCCCTTTCTTGATAACACAAAATAAATGTGTAAGTTCAAAGCCAGAGTACCCAATAATGGATACCAATATGATTGGTAACCCATCTACAGTAGCACTTCTGACATGCATTTCCCCTGCCTTGCTTCACTTTTTTTTTTTTTTTAAGTTGGAATCTCACTCTGTCGCTCAGGGTGAAGTGCAATGGCACACTCATGGCCAGCAGCCTCGACCTGCTGGGCTCCGGCGATCCTTCCGCCTCAGCCTTCCGAGTAGCCGGAATTACAGGCACGCGCTACCACACCCGGCTGATTTTTTGATTTATTGTAGAGATGAGGTCTCGTTGCCCAGGCGGGTCTCAAACCCGCGGGCTCAGGCAATCCACTCACCTCAGCCTCCCAAAGGCACGGAATTACAGGCTGAGCCACCGAGCCCGGCTTGTGTATTTATTCTTATACTTCTAAATTTCAGTTGCCTTCAAAGTACTCTCCATTGGATGCAATACACCTATCAAGACGCTTTTTCCACTGTTCACAACAGTTTTAGAACTCGTCAATTTTGGGCCAGGTGCAGTGGCTCACGCCTATAATCCCAGCACTGTGGGAGGCTGAGGGGAGAGGACTGCCTGAGCTCAGAGGTTTGAGACCAGCCTGGGCAACTTGGCAAGACCTCATCTCTGCAATAAATCAAGAAAAATTAGCCAGGCATGATGGCGCATGCCTGTTGTTCCAGTTACTTGGAAGCCTAAGGCAGAAGAATCGCCTGAGCCCAGCAGGCCAAGGCAGCGGTGGCCGTGAGCATGCCACTGCACTCCAGTCTCAGCGACAGAGTGAAACTCTAACTCAGAAAACAACAACAACAACAACAACAACAAAAACAGAACTCGTCAATTTGGATGCCTTGTGAGTGCTTCTGTAGTTTTTTGTTGCACCTCTTCCATATCAGCAAAACATTTTCCTTTGAGGACTTTTTAAATACAGGGAAACAAACAAAAAAAAGTCGCTTGGGAGGGTGGGGACATGGGGGTCATGCTGCTGAAACCATAGTGTGGTATGGCAGGTGTGCTACAGCGGAAAACCAGTCACCTGTTTGCCACAACTTGGGATGTTTCTTCCACAAATCGTGACCTAACTTTCTCAAAACCTCCGGATAAAAACTTTGGTTGACCATCTGATCGGAGGAACAAATTCTGAGTATAGTACAAGGGTCCCACCCTCAAAAGACAATTTCAGTTTTAGACTCCCTTTGTATGTGTACATACTACACATAAACACTAAAATGGCATTAGGATAAGCATTTACAATGTGCAAAATTATGCTGGTTGTAGTAATGGTTATTTCTATTTCAATTATTCTTTAAAGAATTAAAATAGCCGGCTGTGGTGGTTCACACCTGCAGCCCCAGCACTTTGAGAGACCAAGGCGGGAAGACTGCTTCAGCCCAGGAGTTAGAGACCAGCCTAGAAAACATAGTTAAGACCTCATCTCTATTTTTTTAAAAATTAAATATATATACGCCTGTAATCTCAGCTACTCAGGAGACAGAAGCAGAAAGATCTCCTGAGCCCAGGAGGTCAAGGTCGGGCAACTCAAAAAATTAAAAGAGCATTATAATAAATATTTTAAAGACAAATGTTTTAAAGATTTAACTGCTGCATTTTACCTTTTAAAACTTTGAAAATAAACAGAACTTACTGAAACTAATTTTTAATTTTAAAAAACATCAATCTGGGCAACCCCTCGGATCTCCTCCCACTGTAGGAATTTTTCTGTCCTATCAAAAAATTCTGCTTTCAGCTGGGCTCAGTGGCTCAGCCTGTAATCCCGCGCCTTTGGGAGGCTGAGGTGAGTGGATTGCCTGAGTCCGTGGGTTCGAGACCCGCCTGGGCAGCAAGACCTCAGCTCTACAATAAATCAAAAAATCAGCCGAGTGTGGTAGCGCATGCCTGTAATTCCGGCTACTTGGAAGGCTGAGGCGGAAGGATCGCCGGAGCCCAGCAGGTCGAGGCTGTGGTGGCCGGGAACGGCCACTGCACTCCAGTCTGGGTGACAGAGTGAGACTCCAACTCAAAAAAAATAAAAAATAAATAAATAAATAAAAATTCTGCTTTCAAAGAAAATTCAATCTTTGCATGTCAGGTTTAAACAAATGAACAGTTAAACTGTTTAAACTCTTTTTAAATGTTCTGTGTTACTATGGAATACCACAAAGGCATAAAGAACAAAATCCTGTCCTTTGCAGCAACATGGATGCAACTGGAGACTGTCATTGTAAATGAACTATCACAGAAATAAAAAACTGGATACAATACTGCATGTTTTCACTCAAAAGTAGGAGCCCAACACCGGGCACACACAGGAACAAAGACTGGAACAACAACAGACACTGGGTACTGCTAAAGGAAGGAGGGAGAGTGGGGAATAAGAAATTCAACACCACCCATTGGGTGCTACACTCACTACCCATGGAGGGCGGGTAGAAGCACAAACCTGGTCTTCACACAATATACTTACGTAATAAATCTTCACATGTACCCCATGATTCTAAAATAAAAAGTCTATGTGTTCATTTTTTTAAAAGTTCAATAATGTTAAAAGCTAAAGGTTAAATTTTTTGAGTCAGAATCTCACTCTGTCGCCCAGGCTGGAGTGCAGTAGCATGCTCATGGCCACCGCAGCCTCTATCTGCTGGGCTCAGGCAATCCTTCCACCTCAGTCTTCCAAGTATCTGGAACCACAGGTATGCACCACCAAGCTCAGTTAATTTTTTGATTTGCTGTACAGACGAGGTCTCGCCATGTTGCTCAGGCTGATCTTGAACCCCTGAGCTCAGGCAATCCTATCTCCTTCGCCTCCCAAAGTGCTGGGATTACAGGTGTGAGCCACCATGCTAGGCAAGGTTAAAATTTCAATGCAAATTGCGCTTTAACAACAACAACAAAAAAATTGGACTTATCCTCTTATATGCCAAAGTTTTTAAATCACCTCTAAAAAGATAATATATTTTGAAGAAAAACATTTCTTCAAAAATTAGAAAACCAAGTATAGTCAGTTTCCTGCGTCCCCATGATTACAGAGTGGGATATATCTTTCCACTTACTGAGTTGAAGTTAATGAACTACTATAAGCTTCCAAATACAAAAAAAAATACACCCTTAACTCTGTTAATAAGTTTTTTCAAAGAAACTGTTCAAACACTAACAGTTTTTGTTTTTATTAGTAAATGAAGATTGTATATATTTTATGTACAACAATAGATGCAACCAAAGGTAACAGATAAATCATGGTGTTCATGATGTGAGAAATAAACGTGATGTTCGTAAAAATTAGTTTAAAACTCAAATGTAAATGTAGAAAAGCAGGTTACAGAACTGTATAAACAATGAACACTTTATGGGTTTTTTGTTTTTGTTTTACTATCGAGAAGTCCTAAATAAACTGTATCACATTCCAACAACGGGCTACTATTCAGTGTAAAAGTGAAGGTCGGGCATGGTGGCTCACGACTATAATACTAGCACTTTGGGAGGTCGAGCAGAGAAGACTGCCTGAGACCACAGGATCAAGACCAACCTAGGCAACTTGGCAAGACCTCATCTCTACAATAAATACAAAAATTAGTTGGGCGTAGTGGTGTGTGCCTGTAGTTCCAGCTATTTGGAAGACTGAGGTGGAAGGATTGACTGAGCCCAGTAGGTCGAGGCTGGGGAGTGTGCCACTAACAGCACTCCATCCTGGAAGACAAAGTGAGACTCCAACTCAAAAAAAAAAAAAAAAGAAGCTATCAAGCTATGAAAAGACATAGTGGAAACTTAAATGCATATTACTAAGTGGAAGAAGCCAATCTTGAAAAGGTTACGGAGCATATGGATTCTAAATCTATGACATTCTAGAAAAGGGAAAAGATCAGTGGTTGGGCATGGGATAAAGTATAAACAAGAAGAACACAGAATTTTTAGGACAGTGGAACTATTCTATATACCATAATGGTAGATACGTGTCATTATACATTTGACAAAACCCACAGAACATATAACACCAAGAGTGAGGCCTAATGTAAAGTATGAACTTGGGGTGACAATGGTGAACCAATAAAGGCTGTAAAAATATACCACTCTGGTGCAACATGTTAAAAGTGGGAAAGCTGTGCATACGTGAGGGAAGGGAGTATATGGGAACTCTGTACTTTCAGTTCAATTTTGCTGTTAAAAACTGCTCTAAGAAAGTATTTAAGCCGGGCTGGTGGCTCAGCCTGTAATCCCGTGCCTTTGGGAGGCTGAGGTGAGTGGATTGCCTGAGCCCGCGAGTTCAAGACCCTGGGCAGCGAGACCTCATCTCTACAATAAATAAAAAAAAAAATCAGCCAGGCATAGTAGCGCATGCCTGTAATTGCAGCTACTTGGAAGGATCGCCAGAGCCCAGCAGGTTGAGGCTGCGGTGGCCGGGAGTGGTCATTGCACTCCAGTCTGGGCGACAGAGTGAGACTCCAACTCAAAAAAAAAAAAAGAAAGTATTTAAAGCCAGCTGTGGCTGGGTGCAGTGGCTCATGCCTATAATCTCAGCACTTTGGGAGGCTGAGGCAAGAGTTCTGCCTGCGCCTAGGGGTTCGAGACCAGCCTGAATAACTTGGTGAGAACTTGTCTCTTAAATTTTAAAAAAATAGCTGGGTATTGGGGTACATGCCTGTAGTCCTAGCACTCAGGAGAGGCTGAAGCAAGAGAATCACTTGAGCCCCAGGAGTCGGAGGCTGTGGTGAGCCATGATCATGCCACTGCAGTCAGGACTGGGTACTAGAGGAAGACCTACAACTCAAAAAAAAGTTCACCAACAAGTGAATCAAAATATTATCAGAAACCCCCAGTTATTGGGATTCAGATTTTTATTTTACTCACACTGGTCTAAATGTTCCAAATGTATTTTAACAAAATTATACTAAAGCACAAATAAAGAACTTTTAGCACTCTATTTCTGAACTGCCCAGTGTATTCCAAATAATATGCCAGCCCTCTCCTGCACCAATATCGTATTTTTTTAAAAGTTGCCTTTGTTTAACAGTGATTTTCCTCATGGCAGTCAAGTTCCCCAGTACCCTTTTCTCCTCTTCAAAAATTTACTGCCAATTCTCATGTTTATATTTTCAAATAAACTTTACAATCATTTTATAAAGCAACAGTTGGCAAATCTTTTCCAACTCTTGCCGGGTGGGGTGGCTCAAGCCTGTAATCCCAGTATTTTGGGAGGCTGAGGTGAGAGGACTACCTGAGCTCACAGGTTCAAGAACAGTCTGGATAACTTAGCAAGACTTCATTTCTACAAAAAAAATCAAAAAATTAGCCAGGCATGGTAGCGCACACCTGCAGTTCCAGCTACTTGGAAGGCTGAGGCAGAAGGATCACCGGAGCCCAGCAGGCTGACGCTGGGGTGGCTATAAGCGTGCCACTACACTCCAGTCTGAGCGACGGAGTAAGACTCCACCACACAAAAAAACCATATATACATATATATATAAACATATATATATATATATGTAAAAATTATTCTTAGCTAGTAGGCCACAGTCTGCAAACCCCAGTTTATATAAAGTGTATATCCTGTCTCACCTGCAGAGATTTTGGCAGAGCTTTTTTTTTTTTTGAGTCGGAGTCTTACTCTGTCACCTAGACTGGAATGCAGTGGCACACTCAGGGCCACCGCAACCTCGACCTGCTGGGCTCCGGTGATCCCTCCGCCTCAGCCTTTCAAGTAGTCGGAACATTAAACTCAGGAAGAATCAAACATCTTTCCAATAGTAAATATTTTTGAGAAACAAACTATAATTTACTTGTTTGTTTGTTTTGGGAAAGCAGGATTTATTGAGAGGACAGAAAAGCTCCCACAGTGGGAGGGAGCCTGAGGGGGCTGCCCTACTCTTCATTTATTAAGATCTTCTATTGCATTTCTTAGTAGAGTTGTACAGCTTTTATTTATGAATCCTACAAATTATATGTCAGGTTTATAATTCAGGGCACTTGAGGAAAGCACTTGCACCTGTGCACATAAATGCTACAAATTACTTGCTAGGTTTATTATTCCTGACACTTTTTGCCCCATCTATGTATATTTTTCAGTCAGGGTCTCACTCTGTTGCCCAGGCTGGAGTGCAGTGGCAGGATCACAGCTCACTGCAGCCTCAATCGTTCACCTCAGCCTCCCTAAGTAACTAAAACTACAGGTGTGCCACCACACCAGCTAATTATTTTATTTTTCTGTACAGACAAGATTTCACTGTTTCCCAGGCTGGTCTTGAACTCTTGGACTCAAGCAATCCTCCCACCCTGGCCTCCGAAAGTGCTGGGATTACAGGCTTGAACCACCATACCTGGCCACTTTTTGCCCCTATTACAGAAAAACTGTAACACTGTACTCTATAATCAGAATTCAACAATATGTACTTCAAAAGTTTAAAAGTTACTTATTTCTTTCCTGTTCCATAATTCAGTAATAAAGTGCCTGGCACATGACAGGCAGTCTAATGTTTCAAAAATTGATTGTAATGTTGCTCCCTCCCTCCCCAAATCCCACTAAAACTATAGTATAAGCCATTCAAGAACAAACCAACACATACACACTACACACACACACACACACACACACACACACACACACACACAGAGAGAGAGAGAGAGAGAGAGAGAGAGAGCAGGATAAAAAAGGAGGTAGCTGGAATGTAGACGGATAAGTAGAAACTAATTAATGTACACAAAAAGATCCTAAGAGTCAAAAGCTGGCAGCACTTTTATAACTGGGAGCGAAAGAGGGTAAATTAAAGACAATTTGGTGCAAGCTATTTAGGGAGCAGCTATAACCTTTTCAATCCCATGCTCCAAGTCACTAGACTGCAGTCATAAGTTGAAAAATAAAAATAAGCAACTTGGAGGAAACAGGCAGGAGGAAAAAATGCCTTTAAAAAAATATATATATATATAACACACACACACATATATATAACACACGCACACATATATATCCTTAAAAGTATAAATTAAGATTGTACATGCATATAACAATTACAGGAAGCTATAAAAGTATACATTCAAAGGACAAAAGAGAGGGAGGGAGGGTGGAAGGACGACAGAGGAAGTAAAGAAAGAGAATACTTGGAAACTAAAAATGAGACATAAGAGGTTGGAAAATAAATACAATTTCCCAGAAAACCAAGAGACCCAATAACTGAATAGCTGTTTCAAATACAAAAGAAAAAAAGGACAGGAAAATCACCAATATCTCTGTCATAAGTGATGGATGTAAGTTGCCATATTAAAAAAAAAAAAAAAAAGCCCAATGAAAACCCTGCACAATGGATCAAAACAGATTTATGCTAAGTTATGTTACTGTAAAATGGGGACAAGGAAACAGTATAAATTTCCAGTTAGTGAGAGTGAGACAGGAACAGGCCACACTAAAAACAAAACAAAACAAAAACAAACAAAAGCCAATTTCAGACTTAGCAGCTACAACAGAAGTTGACCATGGACCATGACTTCAAAATTCTGAACAAACGAATTTTAGCCAGGTACAGTGGCTCATGCCTGTAATCCCAACACTTTGGGAGGCAGGAGCAAGAGGACTGCCTGACCACAGGGATTTGAGAACAACCTGGACAACTTGGTGAGACCTTGAGACCTTATCTCTACAACAAATCAAAAAATTAGCCGGGTTTGGTGGCACACGCCTGTGGTTCTAGCTACTTGGAAGGCTGAGGTGGAAGGATCACCTAAGCCCAGCAGGTTGAGGTTGAGGTGGCCGTTAGCGTGCCACTGCACTCCAGTCTCCATAACAGAGTGTGATTCCAACTCAAAAAGAAAAAAAAAAAAGAGTTCTATGTCTATAGTTCTATGTCTATGTCTATAGATCAAACTACAGGTATGGCACTGCTTAACATTCAAAGTCTCAAAATTTTTAACTACTATGCACTTTTTCTCAAAAAACTACTGGAGATGTGGCCCACCAAAGTGAGATAAGCAATCAAATAAGAGTAAGACAAGGGGCACAGCAGCTGGGCACAGTGGCTCATGTGTGTAATCTCAGCACTTTGGGAGGCTGAGGCGAGAGGATTGCCTGAGTCCATGGGTTGGAGATTAGTGTGGACAACTTGGAGAGACCTCGTCTCTACAATAAAATAAAAAAGTTAGCTGGACACAGTGGCACACGCCTGTAATTCCAGCTACCTGGAAGGCTGAGGTGAAAGGATCGCCTGAGGCCAGCAGGTTGAGGCTCTGGTGGCCCTGAATGTGCCACTGCACTCCAGGCTGGGCAACAGAGTGAGACTCCGACTCAAAAAAAAAAAAAAAGTTTGGGGGCACAGCAAACAGAGGGTGAAGTACAAGTCGGATGAGAGAGAATGAACAACACAGAAGATCCAAGGAAGAAAAATGTTGACCAGGTATCAAGAGCAACAGTACAGAATGGAGCAATGTGATTTAGGTGAATGAAACTAGAGTACTGTGTTTTGCCGGCTGTTATGACCAAGATGCCTATTATTCTACCTTTTAAAAAAAAAGCACACACACAGCCAGGGTGTGGTGGCTCATATCTGTAATCTCAGCACTTTGGGAGGCAGAGGTGGGAGAACTGTCTGGTCCAGGAGTTCGAGACAAGCCTGGGCAACTTGGAAAGACCATGTGTCTACAATAAATCAAAAAATTGGCCGGGTATGATAGCATACTCCCGTGGTTCCAGCTACTTGGTAGGCTGAGGCAGAAGGATTGCCAGAGCCCAGCAGGTCAATGCTGCGGTGGCCGGGAGCGGCCACTGCACTCCAGTCTAGGTGACAGAGTGAGACTCCAACTCCAAAAAAAGGTAAAAAGCTAGACTTTAGGTTGAATGTTTCTGTTTTTGAATGAGAGAGAAATAAAGCTTGAGATCTGGGTTTGAGTTCTAGCTCTCTCACTTAGAAACTATGTGACCTTGATAAAAATTTTTAAAAATTACTTGACTAATTCCTTATCTAAACAGTCATTTATTCATTAGAAAAATAAGAAAAATGTAAACATTTTATCTTTCCATTAAAGTATCAAATTTTCTTGCCTTAGTTAATTAATACTTGAAGTTACCAAAGTTTGTGGGTACAAAGGCTTCCTATGTGTTCCATAAGAATTTTTGTATCAATACTAGTATCAATATATATATTAAAATTTTATTGACTGTCTCTGTAATAAGCAGAGCACAGAAAAAATATAATTTATGTACAGCACTTTGTAGCAACAAGTTTAAGACATACGATAAAAACATGCAGGTTGGGTGTAGAGGCTCACGCCTATAATCCCAGCACTTTGGGAGGCAGAGGTGAGAAGACTGCCTGAGCCCAGGGGTTCAAGACCAGCCAGGGCAACTTGGTGAGACCTCGTCTCTACAATAAATTAAAAAATTAGCTGGGCATGGTGGCACGCGCCTGTGGTTCCAGCTACTTGGAAGGCTAAGGTGGAAGAATAGGATCGCCTGAGCCCCAGGTTGGGGTAGTAGTCATGAGCATTCCACTGTACTCCAGCACTGCAACCCAGCTGAGGCGGAAGGATGGCCTGAGCCCCAGGTTGGGGCAGTAGCCATGAGCATTACACTGCACTCCAGACAGGGCCACAGAGTGAGACTCAGACTTAAAAATAATTTTTAAAAAAAAACATGTAATTGTGTAACCTATCAGGTACAATGTACACAGGTAGGAATGGTGGTCACCGACTTTTTTGCCACCATAAAATATAATCATATAACCAAAAAGTATTTGTACTCCCTAAAGCTACTGAAATTAAGAGAAAAAAAAAGTAAATGTGCACTTTATCTGAAACTTTTTCTAAACAACTGTCAGACCTTTCACCAAAATTATTAAAAGTACTAAGGCAGTTAAGTCTAGAGCCAAACTCGAAAACCTTTATAAATTTACTAAATCTTCTTTCACTAGCAAAATATGTTAACTGGCAAATCATACAAAGTGGTAAATGCCAGAAATCAAGTGAGAAAGGGGGAGAAGGAAAGTGGTCTTGACTTTTTTGTTTGTTTTTTAAAGATATAGTTGAGCTGTATCTTTACTGGCCCATTGCTTTCTTTGGAAATCTACGGGAGGGGAAAAGGAAAAGGAAAGGAAAAGAAATCTACTTACTAAGTTCAACCAGCTACTAAAATATAATCAGTATAATGCTTGTTTAGTCCTCATATTCAGACACCGATGTGCTTAGTAGCCTATACTTTTGTTATCCAACATTGTAGTACAACAGGGACTAAAAAAAAAAGTCTAGACAATCTTACAGTTGTAGCAAAACACCCAGTAAGCTTATCAAAATTAATCTCCCCTTCTGAAGTCACCCCGGCAGAGCACTCTGCATACCTACTGGAAAGACCCAGTTAATAAGCTAGATTCTGCAATTTGGCTGCTTTAGTTTGAACTCCACCCCATCACTTACTAGCTGTGTGATCTTCAGGCAAGTTAGTCACATAAGGTTACTTAATCTCTGTGCCTTGGTTTCCTCATCTGTGAAATATCACCCATCACATAGTACTGCTGTAAGGATTAGATTAATTAATACATGTAAAGTACTTAGTCTGGTGCCTGACAGACAGTAAGTGCTATGTGCAGCAATTATTAACAAATAAAGATCTGCCTACATTAAAAACAGCTGTTACAAACAGGGTATGTTTACAAGGTCAATTTTCTTTAGTCAGTTGCTTTTCTTTAGTCAGGATATAAATCTATATTCCTGAAAATCCAGTGCTGGTTAGAAATGTCCTGATTACACTGAAACTTTATAATAAATAGACCAACTAAACCTCAGTCTCCCACTGTTTCTATGGAATAGTATATCAAAAAACCCCAACTGGTGTGTGTGTGTGTGTGTGTGTGTATATATATATATATATATATATATATATATGTTTTGAGCCGGCAGCACCCTGTTGCCCAGGCTAGAGTGCAGTGGCACACTCACAGCCACCACATCCTCAATCTGCTGGGCTCAGGCAATCCTTCCATCTCAGCCATTCAAGTAGCTGGAACCACAGGCCTGTGCCGCCACGTATGTCTAATTTCTTTTTTTTATTGTAGAGACGAGGTCTCACCAGGTTCGCAGACTTGTCTCAAATCCCTGGGCTCAGGTAATCCTCTCGCCTCTGCCTCCCAAAATGCTGGGATTACAGGCATTAGTGACTATGCCCGGCCTAACTGGCAAATGTTTCTGACTATGTTTTGAGGCTTTGAACTGTAAGAAATGACTACCAGTATGTTAGACACAAAAATAATCCTTTTCTCCAGACACAACTAGGGACTTTTGAAGGCACCCTAGTGATTTTTTATGGTAGGGATATGAGCAGGAAGAGTATCTGAGGGTTGTGGTCACAGGCTTTGCATTTCTTGCTAATGGTCAAGGATTGATCATCAAAAGGCAGCTATATAAATATCCTAGCTAAGAAGGCAAAAGGTATGTATATACATGGGTATACCTGTATGTTATACATTCATAAAGTATCAACTTTATCTAGTTCTTCATACACGACAAACTGTCATCTTTGACTACTGCATTTAAAAGTCACTATAAAATCACTATAAAATATCTCATTCCAACCAGGTACAGTGGTTCACACCTGTAATCCCATCACTTTGGAAGACAGAGGCGAGAGGATTGTCTGGGCCAAGGGGTTCAAGAACTGCCTAGGCAACTTGGTGAGACCTCATTTCTACAATAAATAAAAAATTAGCCTGGCATAGTGACACATGCCTGTAGTCCCAGGTACTTGGAAGGCTGAGGTGGAAGGATCACCCGAGCCCAGCTGGTTGAAGCTGCGGTGGCCATGACCATGCCACTGCACCCCAGTCTGGGTGACAGAGTAAGACTCCAACTCAAAAAAAGAAAAAAAAGTACCTAATTCCTATTTGTCAACTAGACTTAGAAATTTCAATCTTCAAAGTCTCACACAGATATTAAAATGAGTGTAAACTATGTTCACTTCTGCTTCTCAAAAAAGTCTGACAAACATGGTGCAACTCACTACCAGGAGATAAAGAAAACTTCCAGTGGCAGCGGAGAAGAAAAAGTAGAAATTACCACTGCTAGAACAATTATTTCACAGGTTCCTGGTTAAGTCCAGGATTGCTGGTATTTCTATTACATTAACTTTACACAAATTAGGCAGAATACCTTTTTGTCCAAATTGAATTAAGTTCACATAAATGTTTTTTGGGTTTTTTTGAGTTAAGAGTCTTACTCTGTGGCCCAGGCTGGAGTTCAGTGGCATGCTACTCACGGCCACTGCAGCCTCGACTTGCTGGGCTCAGGCGATCCTTCTGCCTCAGCCTTCCAAGTAGCTGCAACTACAGGCGTGCGCCAACACACCCAGATAATTTTTTTTTAATTTATTGTAGAGACAAGGTCTTGCCATGTTGCCCAAGCTGGTCTCAAACTCATGGGCTCAGGCAATCCTCTCGTCTCCGCCTCCCAAAGTGCCAGGATTATAGGCGTGAAACACTGTGCCCGGCAGCTTACATAACTCATTTTACATATTATTCTCTGCAACTTACATCTTCATTGAATTTCTCCAATAGTTTTACATATTAACTCAGATTATAAAATAAGGAGAAAATTACCACACTCCACCTGTATGATAAACACGTATGCACCTAACCCTCATTTGTACACCACATTTTTAAAATAATTTTTTAAAAAAGAGACATTAGGAAGACAAACACCAGAACCAAATGTATGTGTTGTGTTTTGTTTTTTGAGTCGAAGTCTCACTCTGTCACCCAGGCTGGTACACTCACAGACACTGTAGCCTCATAGTTGGAACCATAGTTATGCACCACCTTGCCTGGCTAAATTTTTTATTTATTGAAGAGACAAGGTCTCGCCAAGTTGCCCAGGCTGGTCTTGAATCCCCGGACTCAGGCAGTTCTCTTGCTTCCGCCTCCCAAAGTGCTGAGATTACAGGCATGAGCCACCACGTCCAGCTGTTTGGTTTATTAATGAACTTTGATATATTGAGTTCTTTCATTAAAGCAAATAGCCCATATTAATTTGCAAAGCCTGTTTATCATTCAGCAGTTCTTCATTAACAAATAGGTTCAATTATATAGCACATTTGTCTATATGTATTTAAGCCTTAATTACTCTTAATAAACTATGTAATATAAAACGTTTAAAAAAGATCAGCTGATTGTCCAAGTTGGTTCACTTATGAAATTAACACCGTTTAAAAAATACGAGATACAATTTAAAATAAGTACAATTAGATATTACCTTCAGTTGAGCTGAAGACACCAAACCTCTTACCTTGAAAAGAACAAGTGGATTTTTAAAGAAGTCTAATAATTAAGAATGCATAATGAAGACATAGCTACAAAGAAATGTGAACCGCTGGGGGTAAGATGGCCTGGGGAAACTGCCTTGCCATTTTCACTGACTAATATTGAGTCTAACTTTCACCTAGCCACAACTCAAATGCCAATAGGGTAACAGCAGAGAACATTTGTCCCAATGTTCACAATTCTGCCATATTATCTGTATAAAAAGTTAAATGTTTCCCTTAATTTTCTCTTTCAAACTTCTCCAAAAAGTTAGTATTTGAAAGTCACATCTCGGTGTAACTGAATTTACACATTCACTTAAGAGAAAACCACACAAGATCAATTTCAAAGTGACAGATATTTTGTTATTTCTGTAGATTAAAAACTGTCTAAATGCCTATGAAAAGTGGGATAAGTAGGAAAAACCCATTGCTCTTTAAGTGCATATGATTATGTAACACAGATAAGCATTATGGAAACTCACAAGCTAGCTGAAATAACAATGCATAAATATAATTTTGCAGGCTTCAGCAGCAGTCCTCAACTGCAATCCAATCCTAGTCAGTTGCTTAAAAAAAAAAAAAAAAAAAATTGGCCGGGCTCGGTGGCTCAGCCTGTAATCCCGCACTTTGGGAGGCTGAGGTGAGTGGATTGCTTGAGCCCGCGGGTTCGAGACCCGCCTGGGCAACTTGACAAGACCTCATCTCTACAATAAATCAAAAAATTAGCCAGGCGTGGTAGTGTGCGCCTGCAGTTCTGGCTGCTTGGAAGGCTGAGGCGGAAGGATCGCCAGAGCCCAGCAGGTCGAGGCTGCGGTGGCCAGGAGCGGCCACTGCACTCCAGTCTGGGTGACAGAGTGAGACTCCAACTCAAAAAAAAAATTGAAACTATCCAAAAAAATTCTACATAACTAGCCTGTGGACAAGGGTGCATTAAAAGTATTTAAAATTTTCATTTCTCATTAAAAATGCACACTTCAATGCTATTTTACACACATCCTCAAACTACTTAGTTTCTGCCTAGGTTTCCACCTTCACACTTTAGGTTTTTAGATTCCCCTAGTCCCCAAATTTCAATGCACTACAATCTTTCCAATTCAGCGCTGGAACAAATACTGTATCACTGACCACATTACTGGGAATTAAGTTCCCTAAGCGTTAACATTCAACAAGGTAAAGAGCACATCTTGTATAACTTTGTACCCTAAAGTACACTTGGTACAATGTCCTAAACATATCTGAGGCTATTATTTATCGACTCAAAATAGTCCATCACTTCGTAGTTGTTCTGCACTGTTGAAACAAAATTGCATAGCTTTGCAAAATCCAAGAGATCTAAATGATACTTAAACTTCACAGAATTCATTATTGTTGTATTGTTAAGAGAGTTTTATTTAGCCTTGCCAATATTACCAGATGCAATGCCTTTTTACTGACACTGGTATAGTGGGTAGGAGCAGATCCAATCAAATGTGAACACCTACGGGGAAAATTGGCTCACAATGCAATCCCACCACTTTGGGAGGCATAGGCAAGAGGATTACCTGAGCCCGCGGGTTCGAGACCAGCCCTGGCAACTTGGCAAGACCTCGGTTCTACAATACATCTAAAAATAAAAATTAGCCAGGTGTGGTGGTGCGCGCCTGTAGTCCCAGCTACTTGAAAGGCTGAGGCGCAAGGATCGCCTGAGCCCAACAGGTCCAGGCTGCCGTGGCTGCGAGCATACCACTGCACTCCAGCCTGGGAGACTCCTACTCAAAAAAAAAAAAAAGTGAACACCTGAACATGTCAAAGGGATTTTAAATTTAAATTTTATATATTTATTCTTCATTAATATTATGTAATATTAATGTTCTAAAAGCATGTAACAGCAACGTAAAGAGTTTTTCAGCTAACCCAATTCCCAAAAACATAAATGAAAACTGGTGCCAATAACAGAACAAGTAATCAAGCAGAAAAGCTGCCTTAAATTTTGGCAACAAGGTTAAGAATAGTTTATACCAATGTAATGAAAAATAAGCCTTTGTGCCAAGTTTCTGAAATAGTTATAAAAGTCTTTAAAAGTCAAAGCAAACTGGTAAACCATTAGCGAAACCACAAGCTACCATGAGAAGATACTGGCAACCAAAGTCTAGAACTGGCTCCAGGGTGTTGAAGGTTTTCTGGTTGCTAACAAACTCCATTATGCACCAAAGACATTGTCGATTAAGTGAATAATCCCTAAAAAAGCAACAAAGGCCCAGAAGTTTCAGAGAGCCAGTGTGCCGGCAGACCCCAACTGTAAGAAAGATACCCTTTGCTTTGGGGGTAGTAACTCCCAGCGTTCTGCCCTGGGACCAGCTGGCTTCAGCTAAGTTTAAAATGGTGCCCAAACAGAAAGAAAAGTCTGTAGCATGGACAAAAAGGAAAAAAAAATCGCGTTATCAGAGTCATGTTAAAAGTTGTTTCTATTTCCAATAAACTGCATCTTCGAAATCTTCCGAACGACAAACGCTCGGAAGCACTACAGGATTCGGACCTGCCCGCATTTTCCGAGGCGTGCGCACTGCGCGGAAACCATGAATGAATGGGAGACAGGCGCGTGTGAAATGCAGCAGGTCAGGCCGGCTACGAGGCCGGCAGCAGCGATCGGCAGGCCTCGCTCCTCCCCCTTCCCTCCTCCATGACAGCCCAGTCCCAAGCATGGAGGGGCGAGGACAATGTGATCCCCCTTCTCTCCACCGCCGCCCCTCGTCCCGCCCGGAGCGCCTCGCCGCGCGACGCAGTGTGGCCCTGCCCGCCCCTCACTTCTCTCGCCCCCATTGCCGCCAAACCCGGCAACTCTCCTGCGCGCCGGGGCCCACATGCGCTCGCCCCTCCGGCTCCCCTCGGCGAGGGCGAAGCTTTTCTCCGCGCGTGCCGCGCCGTACCTCCGGACCAACCCACCCTCCGGCAGCACGCGCCCACCGCCCCCCCAACCCCAGGCCACCGGTCTCAGGCCGACCGACGCGCGCCCCGCGCCGGAGTCCCCAGGCTGCAGCGCTGGAGGAAGAGCAAGGCTGCCTTGGGGCTCCCTTCTCCATCTCGTTCCCGGTCGGCTCGCCGCCCACCCTCCCTGCGGATCCCGGCGCCCGCTCAGAGCCGGCCCCGCGCCCTCCCATCGCGAAGACACCATCCCCACACACCTAGCCCGGAGCCCCGACTCCCCTCCGCCCGGGTGGACACCCTGCCGCTCCGCAGGAGGCGCCATGCCGCCCCTCCCCCACACGAAGCCCAGCTCTCGGGGCCCCGGCAGAACGTGTGGGCTACACGCCGCCGTGACCAGCCTCCGGGGCGCCCCCGGCTGCCTGCGAGAGGTCGAGTCCAAAACGAGGGGGAGGAGGCGGCAGGGGGTAGAGTGCGCGCCGGGAACGCCGTCCCGCGGGGGTCCCCCGGTCCGAAGGGAGACGGAGCGCGGGGACCGGTGGGGGTGGGGGCCAAAGGCAATACTCACCGGTTCCACAGTCGCCATCTTAGATCGATCTGATCGCACAACCGCTCCTGAAGGGGGGGGTGAGAGGGAAAAAAAATCAGATTCAAACCGGATTGGCCGGTTTGGGGCCACGTGACGGACGCGTCCGTTTGGCCCTGGCAGCGCCTGCGCAAGACTGAGGCTGCGTGGGTACCGAGAGGCTTCTGGGTAGTGGAGTCTCTCTGTCTCTCTCTTTTTTTTTTTTTTAAGGCAAAATTTTTTTTTTTTTAAAAAGGACTGGTCACGTGGTCGACGGGCAGGGTGCGCAGTTCTCAGAGCGGCGACACTCGCGTGCTGGAGGGTGGTTTTCAGTCCTCTGCCTTTCCGCCTGGAAAAGCTGCGGTCGCGCCTACTGCCTGGCATGCCTGCTGTGCCCTTTGTCGCCCTGTCCTCCCATCTTCCCCTGGAGGTTGGGAACTGCCGGCTCAGCACGCACAATAAGGCTTCATTTGCTTAGTGGAGGTCCTGGGACTAGTTGCTGGTGTGTTTATTTAGCTTTCTTATGACATCCCACCATTTTAGTTTCAAAAAGAGACGGCGACAGGCAGTCGTTTAAGCAGTAGGCACCCCCCCCCCTCGGCTCCGCTAATGCTGGTGGTCGCTCCTCGCCATCACTACGAAACCGCCCACGGTACCCGCTTGCCACTGCGGGAGGGGGAGTGGGCCCGGCAGCTGTTACTGTTTCAAATCCTGAGAGTAAGACCTGGGGCTAAATCTTGGTTGGAAGTAAAAATAATTTGGAAGTCTTGTCCAGTCGGTTCCCAGCCCAAGTCCAGGTGCCAGCCAGGGAAGCCACTCCAGACCCTGCTGACTCAGCCCTGTACTGACCGTCCGAGTCGTTAAGCCAGGTCAACTATGACTCTTGACGTTGACTCATTCTCCTTAGGCAAGTGACTTACTCATGCAGGGCCTCAGCTTTTTCATTTATGAACCAAAGGTGATAATACTTCACAAGGGTGTGCTGTGGTCATGACTGTAGCCAGCTGTGAAAATACATCGGACTCTAGAAATGCTTCATAATAAGCAACCGCATGCCTTCCGGAAGATCAGCTGCTTCTGCTGATTGTTTTTTTAAACAATGTTTTTCATTTATGTTTGTTGCATTATGATATGCACCCATCCAGTTTTAAAGTTGCAAGAGCATATTTTTTCTTTACAATTTTGGCTGCCCTCAGTAGAAGCTTTAATATTCAGGAAATTATCATGTTCACAACAATTGGCAATCAGACATTTGTCCCCACGCTGGTATCCTACATTTCCTTTCCAAGTTACTATGCTATCTGTTTCTCAAGACTGTTACCCTGCAAAGTCTGCCTATTAACACAACAAATAAAGATGGAGAAATTAAGTAGGATGCTAGGATTCTAATGAGAAAGACGCTATCTCATTACTATTTTTATTTATTTGCTTATTTTTTGATCAGGGTCTCTGTCACCCAGGCTGGAGGGCAGTGGCACAATCACAGCCCATTGCAGCCTCGACTGACCTCCAGGGCTTAAGCGATCCTTCTGCCTTAACCTCTGCATAGCTGGGACTGCAGGCACACACCACCACACCCAGCTAATTTTTTGAAAAAAAATTTTTTTTTTTTTGGTAGAGAGATCTGTCTATGTTGCCCACGCTGCTCTTGAACTCCTGGGCTCAAGCAATCCTCTCATCTCAGCCTCCCAAAGTGCTGGGGTTACAGGTGTGCACCACCACACCCAGCCATTTCAGTATTATTTCCCGTGCTTCTCAGGAATGTTAACACCAGGAAAAGCAGAATAGGCAGGCTTCCTGTGCCTGCCTGCTTATGGTGTTGCTGATGTCCAGAGCTGTGTCATACCTATTATTGAGTACATAATGGATGCTTGGGTTGACTAACACATAATTAAAGGTGTATTAGAACTTAAAGTCATTGTCTGTTCATATGTTTTGGTTTACCTGGATGACAGAAGTGATTAGTGAAAGCTTTTTTTCTAGTCAGTTTAGCTCCAATAGGTTTTTTGTGTTTTTTTGGTTTTTTGAGTTGGAGTCTCACTCCATCATCCAGGCTGGAGGGCAGTGGCACACTCATGGCCACTCCAGCATCGACCTACTGGGCTTGGGCAGTCTTTTGCCTCAGCTTTCCAAGTAGCCGGAACTACAGGTGTATGCTACCACACCCGACTAATTTTTTGATCTATTGTAGAGACGAGGTCTCCCCAAGTTACCCAGGCTGTTCTCAAACTCGTGGAGTCAGGCAATCCCTTCACCTCAACCTCCCAAAGTGCTAGGATTACAGGCTTGAGCCACTGCGCTCCCTCTCCAGTAGGTTTTAAAGTAGACAGAATTCTAAAAACTTAACAGATAAAGGGATTTCTACTTACGGAGACTATCTTCTATTACTTAAAGTATGCAAAGTAATTACAATCGATCTCATTGATATTATCTGCTGGTTAAAAGTGTTATCCAATTACTTTCTTTGAAGAGACAGCATAGATGTTCTATTTTCATGAAGCTGTTGAATAACAGAGCAAAGAATCAATGAGACTGGTAAGGAAATACCCATATGGGACTGAAAGCCAGTGATAGTGGTGTTCTTTAAAGTTCTTGGGGTTTTTGTTGTGTGTCTTTGCTTTTGTAAAGGCAGGGTCTCACTATGCTTCCCAGACTGCTTTTGAATTCCTGGCCTCAAGCAATCCTCCTGCCCCAACCTTCCAAAGTGCTGGGAGGTTGTGAGCCACCACTCCTGGCCTAAACATTTTTTTAAAACAGCAGCTTTCATTTTTATCAGGTTTTTTCTTAATCAAAAAACTCCCCACTCTTGTCAGTCAAGACTTATATTTGTATAATATTTATGTATGCTCTATTCTTTATAGCTTAACCTCTCCAGTTTTTTTTTTTTTCTTTTTTTGAGTTGGAGTCTCACTCTGTTGCCCAGACTGGATTGCAGTGGCTACTCCTGGCCACCGCAGCCTCGATCTGCTGGCCTCTGGCAATCCTTCTGCCTCAGCCTTCCAAGTAGCTGGAACTACAGGCGCACGCTACCACACCCGGTTAATTTTTTGATTTATTGTAAAGATGAGATCTCGCCAAGTTGCCCAGGTGGGTCTCAAACCCGCGGGCTCAGGCAATCCTCGCTCCAGTTTTGTATAGACTTTGTTACATCTGTCTTATGACACATTCATGTGTCTGCCTGTTTGAGATTCAACTATGTCAAAGATTTGGTGATTAGATTTTTATGTAAGTCTGTATGTGGTTTGTTTTGTTTTGCTTTCTTTTAAGGAATCTTAAGAATACAGAGCAGGAGCTGCTTCTGCACCAGCCATGGACACCTTTGTGCAGCTCAGCACTAAAGCTAAGATGCCCCTTATGGGCCTGGCCTCCTGGAAGTCTCCTCCAGGCAAAGCCAAGGACACTGTGAAGGTGGCCATTGATGCAGGATACCGCCATATCGACTGTGCCTATGTCTACCAGAATAAGCATGAAGTGGAGGAAGCCATACAGGAGAAGATCCAGGAGACCACTGAAGTGGGAGGACCTCCTCATCGTGAGCAAACTGTGGTCCACCTTCTCTGAAAACCCCTGGTGAAGGGAGTCTGCAAGAAGACCCTTCAGAACCTGAGTTACCTGGACGTCTACCTGGTTCACTAGCCACAGGGCTTACAGGCTGGGAAGGACTTTATCCCCAAGGATGATAAAGGCAACGTCATTGGCAGTAAAGCAACATTCTTTGATGCCTGGGAGGCCATGGAGGAACTGGTGGATGAGGGGCTCGTGAAAACCCTCGGGGTCTCCAACTTCAACCATCTCCAGATCAAGACACTCTTGAACAAGCCTGAACTGAAGCATAAGCTGGTGACTAACCAGGTGAAGTGTCACCTGTACCTCACACAAGAGAAACTGATTCAGTATTGCCACTCCAAGAGCATTGTCATCACAGCTTATAGCCCCCTGGGCTTCCCAGATAGCCTTTGGGTCAAGCCAGATGACCTTTCCCTGCTGGAGGACCCCAATATTAAGGAGATTGCTGCAAAGCACACAAAAAAACACTGCCTAGATTCTCATCCATTTCCATATCCAAAGGAATGTGGTTATGATCCCAGAGTCTGTGACTCCAGGACGCATTGTTGAGAACTTCCAGGTCTTTGACTTCAAGTTGACTGATGAGGGGATGAGAACCATCCGCGGCTTCAATAAAAACTGGAGAGCCTGTGACATACAAAACTCATCTCACCTGGACAACTATCCCTTCTACCCAGAATATTGAAGCTGAATCTCCCGGTGAGATCACCTGAAAGCTTCTGTTTCTTCACTGAAGTGTGATTCTCGCCGCGCAGATCCTATTTTAACCATGTTTATCTGAGGTTGTACTGAGCCTGGCCCAGAATCCAAGCAGTGTTGTATCTAGAGAGTGTGTTCAACCAGGTAGGGTTATCACAGAAAGCTTGGCTGGTATAAGCAAATACAATTGTTACTTGATTAAATTATCTAGTTTATACATTACTCCACTTATGACCCAGCAGTAGTGACTATTATTTATAAACCTGGGTTAATTAGATATAATTTTACACATGTAAAGAAGATGATTTTTTCTCTACATAATATATTCCTCAATCTCGCATATTACTAGTCTTAACAAATTTTACTATGGTAAAAGACTTTAAATAATTTGATACAGCATATCAGTTGTTTTTATTATATACTTACCTTTTTGTCGTTGGAGTTTTATTTAAGTTTTCTTGAGGCAAGAGGAGGCAGAGCATGGTGGCTCACCTGTAATCCCAGTACTTGGGAAGACTGAGGGAAGAGGATTGTTTGAGCCCAGGATCAAGATCAGCCTGGGCAACTTGGTGAGATCTTCTTTCAACAATAAGTCAAAAATTAGCTGGGCATGGTGGTGTCTGCCTGCAGTTTCAGCTACTTAGGAGATTGAGGTGGAAGGATCACTTGAGTGCAAGCTGTAATCATTCCACTGCGTGCTAGCCTGGGTGAAAGAATGAGACTCTGACTCAAAAAAATAGGGTTCTTATTTGTTGCCCAGGCTATCCTTGGTCTCCTGGCCTCAAGTGATCCTCCCTCCTCGGTCTCCCAAAGTGCTGGGATTACAGGCATGAGCCACCACGTCTGACCCAGACTTTTAGACATTTTGTTTAGATTAAAGTGGCTTTCTTGATTCTAATCACTGCTAAGCCACCTTTTTTTTTTTTTGAGTCAGTCTCTGTCACCCAGGCTGGAATACGGTGGCATGCTCACGGCCACCACAGCCTCGACCTGCTGGGCTCAGGCAATCCTTCTGTCTCGACCTTTCAAGTAGCTGGAACTACAGGCACATGCCACCACACCCAGCTAATTTTGTGTGTGTGTTTATTGTAGAGATGAGATCTCGCCAAGTTGCCCAGGCTGGTCTCGAACCCCTGGGTTCAGGTAATCCTTTTACCTTAGCCTCCCAAAGTGCTGGAATTACAGGCGTGAGCCAGTGTACCCGGTTATAATTTTTTTTTTTTTTTGAGTCTGAGTCTCACTCTGTTTCCCATGCTGGAGTACAGTGGCATGCTCCCGGCCACCGCAGCCTCGACCTGCTGTGCTCAGGTGATCCTCCCACCTCAGCCTTCCAAGTAGCTGGAACTACAGGCGCATGCCACCACACCTGGCTATCTTTTTTTATTTATTGTAGAGACGAGTTCTTGCCATGTTGCCAGGCTGGTCTTGAACCTCTGGGCTCAGGCAGTCCTCTCGCCTCAGCCTCCCAAAATGCTGGGATTACAGGCATGAACCACCATGCCTGGCTATAAAATATTTTAAAAATTCTTTCATGAAACCAACTCCAGCGTATTATCTTTGAGGAAATTTCCAGCTTCCAAGTACTTAGTCAATTAACATTTACTAATTTCCTATAACATACAAAATATTTTTCATAGTGATTCTTTCATTTGATTTTTACAACAGTTATGTGAATTAAACATTATTATCCTATTTTATAGATAATCAGACTCAGTAAAGTAAGAGGACATGTTCAAGTTCACTTAGACAGTGATGAGCTGGAATTCTAACCCAATTTTCTTGACTCCAAGTCTCCTTCATCCATACCATGGCGTCTTTCCTATGATGCGAGTCTTTCAAATGTCTGTCTCTTGTCAGTGGACTTCTAATTCCAAAATCATTTACAGAACTGACCAGAAACCATTCAAGAAGTACTAAGTTAGTAATGGGAACTATGTAATCAGTGGAGGATGTTTAAAGACCACAGGATGCATTGGCACTTCCTTCTCAGACTGTAAAATCTGGTTGGCACATTAAGTCATGGAAATATAAATACTTCAGTAACCGTATAAAGAAGTGTGATTAAGAGCCAAAGAGATGGAGTTAACAAACACCATAACCAGTGCTCATCCTCATAACAAATGAGATATGGCATTCTTCCTTCCATCATTTCCTTCAGGTCTTTGTGTCGGTGTCATTTTCTGAGGAAAGCCTTTCTTGACTGCCCTATCTAAATTAGAATTCCATTGCTCTTTACCCCCTTACTCTGTTGTAATTTTCTTCAGACCACTTCATAATCCTCATTCTAAAAGTTTAGCCTCAGGACTAGTGATGTAACCAATAGGAAAATTACTACATGGTAGTTGCTATGCTAAATGGTTTATATGCATTTATAGTACCTCATTTTATCTCCAGAACAGTGTTTGGAGGTGGATATTATTGATTTTTCAAAGAAGGAAACCTAGGCTTAGAAAAGTTAAATAATTAAAAAACGTAGTTCTATTCTCAGGGCTCTTAACCACTACATAATATCACTAGGTGGTAGCTGGACCATCTTATGAGAAAGATCATTGTCTGAAATAGTGAGAAGGAAATAATCTGCAGAGTATATGAAAAATTCATGTATGTAGTGTGTCGACCCAACAATAAGATACTTCCAAAAATGAACTTAATTTACTTTAGAAAATTGAAATTTGGACCAGACGTCGTGGCTCATGTCTGTAATCCCAGCACTTTGGGAGGCGGAGATGAGAGGATTGTCTGAGTCCAGGTGTTCAAGAACAGCCTGGACAACTTGGTGAGACCTCGTCTCTACAATAAATAAAAAAACTAGCCAGGCATGGTCATGCGTGCCTATAGTTCCAGCTACTTGGAAGGCTGAGGCGAAAGGATGGTCTGAGCCCAGCGAGCCGAGGCTGCACTAGCCACCGGAGTGCTACCATGATAGAGATGGAACTGAATCTATAGATTACTTTGAGTAATATGGTCATTTTAACAAGATTGATTCTTCAATCCATGGGCATGGGATGTTTTTCCACTTGTTTGTGTCCTCTCTAATTTCTTTCATCAGAGTTTTATAGTTCTCTTTATAGAAATCTTTCATCTCCTTTGTTAAATATATTCCTAGGTATTTTAGCTTTTTGCTGCTATTGTAAATAGAATTGAGTTATTAATTTGATTCTCAGCTTGGTCGCTAATTGTGTATAGCAGTGCAACCAATTTATGTGAGTTGACTTGTATCCTGAAGCTTCAGCAAATTCATTTATCAAGTCCAGGAGTCTTTTGGAGGAGTCTTGAGGATTCTCTAGGTATAAGATCAGATCATCAGCATATAGTGATCGTTTGATTTCTTATTTTCCAATTTAGTTACCCTTTATTTCTTTCTCTTGCCTGATTGCTCTGGCTAGGACTTCCAGTACTGTGTTGAATAGGAGTGGTGAAAGTGGGTGTTCTTGCCTTGTTCCAGTTCTGAGGGAGAATGTATTCAATTTTCTCTGTTCAGGTGACATTGACTGGAGATTTGTCATATATGCCTTTTATTTTTTTGAGGAATGCTCTCCCTATGCCTATTTTGCTGAGGGTTTTTATCATAAAAGAATGCTGGATTTTATCAAGTGCTGTTTCTGCATCTATTGAAATGATCATATGATTTTTGTTTTAAATTCTGTTTATATAGTGGATCATGTTTACTGACTTGTGTATGTTGAATCACCCTTGCATCCCTAGGATAAAACCCACTTGGTCATGGTAGATTTTTTTTTTTTAATGTGCTGTTCAATTTGGTTTGCTAATATTTTGTTGAGGATTTTTGCATCTGTTTCATAAGAAATATTTGTCTGTAGTTTTCTTTTTTTTTATCTTTTCCTTTTTTGGTATCAAGATGATACTGGCTTTATAGAATGAGTTAGGAAGAATTCCCTCTTCTTCAATCTTATTGGAATAGCATCAATAAAATTGGTACCTGTCTTCATTGAACAACTCTGGTAGAATTTGGCTGTGAGTCCATAAGGTCCTGGACTTTATTTTGCTGGGGGATTTTTAATTTATCATTTTAATCTCGCTACTTATTATTAGTCTGTTCAAAGTTTCTGTTTCTTCATAATTCAAGGTTGAGGGTTGTATGTTTCCAAGAATTTATCCATTTCCTCTAGATTGTCTAGTTTGTTTGCATAGAGGAGTTCATCATGATCTCAAATGATCTTTTAAAT
Source organism: Carlito syrichta (assembly GCF_000164805.1). Taxonomy (NCBI): domain Eukaryota; kingdom Metazoa; phylum Chordata; class Mammalia; order Primates; family Tarsiidae; genus Carlito; species Carlito syrichta. The sequence continues at coordinate 201,887 of NW_007254864.1, read as the reverse complement.
TTCCAACGTATCAGTTGTAATGTCTCCGTTTTTATTTCTTTTTGTTTTTGTTTTTGAGTTGGAGTCTCACTGTGTCACCCAGGCTGGAGGGCAGTGGCATGCTCTCGGTCACCGCAGCCTCTACCTGCTGGGCTCAGTCAATCCTTCCACCTCAGCCTTCCAAGTAGCTGGAACTACAGGCACGCGCCACCCCATGCCCAGCTAATTTTTTGATTTATTGTAGAGATGAGGTCTCGCCAAGTTGCCCAGGCTGGTCTTGAACCTGCAGGCTCAGGCAATCCTCTCATCTCGGCCTCCCAAAGTGCTGGGATTATAGGCGTGAGCCACCATGCCCAGCCTCATTTTTATTTCTGACTGAGCTAATTTGAATCTTCTCTCTTCATTTTTTAATTAACAAGCTAATCACCTATCAATTTTATCTTTTCAAGGAAACTACTTTTTGTTTCATTGATCTTTTTTATTTTTTTAAATTTCAATTTCGTTTAGTTCTGATGTGATTTTTGTGATTTCTTTCCCTCTGCTAGCTTTGGGTTTGGTTTGTTCATGTTCTTCTAGTTCCTTGTTCTTCTAGTTCCTTGAGGTGTGATACTAGGTTGTCAATATGCAATATGTCAGTCTTATTACTACAGGCAGTAGCGTTATAAATTTTCCTCTGAACACAGCTTTGACTGTGTCCCAGAGGTTTTGATAGCTTGCTTCATTGTTGCCATCCATTTCAAGGAATTTTTAAATTTCTATCTTGATTTCATTGTTGACCCAAGCAAATTGGTTAAATTCTATGATTTTGTTTGGTTTCATGAGTTCTTCTTGGAGTTAATTTCCAGTTTAGTCCACTGTGGTCTGAGAAGGTGCTTTGATATACTTTTTTTTTTTTTTTTTTTTGAATCGAAGTCTCACTCTGTCGCTCAGACTGGAGTGCAGTGGCCGCTCCCGGCCACCGCAGCCTCAACCTGCTGGGCTCCGGCGATCCTTCCACCTCAGCCTTCCGAGTAGCCGGAATTACAAGCGCACGCTACCACGCCCTGCTAATTTTTTGATTTTATTGTAGAGATGAGGTCTCGCCTGCCCAGGCGGGTCTCGAACTCGTGGGCTCAGGCAATCCACTCACCTCAGCCTCCCAAAGGCACAGGATTACAGGCTGAGCCACCGAGCCCTGCCAATATGATTTATTAAGACTTGATTTATAGCCTATCATATGGTCTGTCTGTGAGAATGTTCCATGTGCTGATGAGAAAAATGTATATTCTGTAGTTTGGGGGTAGAATGTTCTGTAGATATCTGTTAGTTCCATTTGCTCTAGGGTCCAGATTAACTCCAATGTCTCTTTATTGACTTGCATTAATACTTGATTCATCTGCTTCTAAACCCTTATATTGTTTTTATTTTTTATTAGAGTCTCACTCTATCACCCAGACTGGAGTACAGTGGCATGAGCATGGCTCACTGCAGCTTTGGCCTCCTGGACTCAGGCAATCCTTCTGCCTCAGCCTCTCAAGTACCTGGGACTACAAGCCACCACATTTAAATTTTTTGCAGAGACAAGGTCTCAGTATGTTACCCAGGGTGGACTCAAGTAATCCTCCTGCGTCGGCCTCCCAAAGTGCTGAGATTACAGGTGTGAGTCACTATACCTGGCTAAACACTTGTTTTAATTTTAGAGTTTAAGAGACACCAAGTCTCATTACCTATTCAGGACATTGCTTTAACACATAAGATATACTCTAAAAATTTTGATACAACCCTATGTGTTTCAAGTAGCTAATGGAAAACCATGGTCATAGTTTTATAAAAACAAACAATAAAATCATGTTAGTAACTCCAAGGGAGACTGTTATGTTAATTTGAAATGATTCCAAACACTTGCGTAGTTTGTTACCTGAGTGATATGTTTTTCTGTGCCGAGAACCTAGAGGGTACTACTTCTCCCTTCAAGGATGTGACATCACACCTTATCAAATACTGTGTGACTTACTGACCTCAACTACTGGACCTCAAAATATATATGAACTCAAGTGTCTGACACTTTGAGAGCTTAGGCCTTGGCAGGTTACACTAGCAGCCAACTAAAGACCAACAGCTGTGAGAGTGACAGGGCCACACCCAGTTAGCCTTTGAGTAGTCTCTGAAGTCTCACTCACCCACCTACCCCTGAACCACTCTCTAGGTTGAGGGAGCTTACCTGTTGAGTGATTGTAGATCTTCACTGTGTTCAATGCTACCTCTCCTGAGAACCTCTTGGATAAAAGAACACCTCAAACTTTAATTAGACTTTACTTTCCATGAGGCCTGCTTCCATCCTAATTGAGCAACTAGACTTTAATAATTTTTAAAAAAAATATAGACAAAGGGTCTTGCTATGTTGCCTAGGCTGGTCTTGAACTCCTGGATGGATAACTTACTCGTTGCTATACATAGAAATGCTAAAATTCTGAATTTTACTTTATAAGTTATTTATAATGTTCCTGCTATTTTTGTTTGAATTTGGAACAGGTAAAAATTCAGCATTCAAACATACTGACTCTACTGTCACCCATCTCTATCACCAAATTATAGCTTCTGCCTGCTAAGGTAAGACCTTCCCGCTGTCACTAAACAACATTAGAATAATATCTGAAAATAATATCTGAGACTCATCAGCTTAAGGTTAAGTTGGATTCTTACTAATCTGACCTCCTCCAATGTAAACCAGATGTTTTATTTTTGAAATAAAGTGTGTAGGCCGGGTGTGATGACTCACTCCTATAATTTCAGCACTTTGGAAGGCTGAGGCAGGAAGATCACTTGAGCCTAGGAGTTTAAGACCAGCCTGGGCAACATAGTGAGGCCACGACTCTACAAAAGAAAGAAAGAAAGAAAGTTTCAAAATATTCAAAAATGAAAGTGTGTAAAGGCTGGGTGCAGTGGTTCAAGCCTGTAATCCCAGCACTTTAGGAGGCCAAGGTGAGGGAATTGCCTGAGCCCACGGGTTCGAGAACAGCCTGGACAACTTAGGTGAAACCTCATCTCTACAATAAATTAAAAAATTAGCTGGGCATGGTAGCGCCCGCCTGTAGTTCCAGCTACTTGGAAGACTGAGGCGGAAGGATCACCAGAGCCCAGCAGGTTGAGGCTGGGATGGCCATGAGCATGCTACTGCACTCCAGCCTGGGCAACGGAGTGACTCCAACTAAAATAAAAATTAAGTGTATAAATGTTGTTGCAACCTTTTTTGTACACCTTCTAAATCATGACCCTCCTCCACAGTCCTAAGGCATCCTTCCTAAGCATTGAACCTTTAAAAATCTTTTTATATGTTGTTGGTCAAATGTAACTTATGAGCATTAGCAATCTTCTCTGATGTAAAATGATTGCTGGTTGGGCACGTGGCTCAAGCCTGTAATTACAGCTCTTAGGATGGCCAAGGAAGGAGGACTGCTTGAGCTCAAGTAGTTGAGACCAGCCCGGGCAACATAGCAAGACCTCATCTCTACAAAAAATAAAAAAAAAATTAGCTGAGTGTGGTGGCATGTGCCTGTAGTCCCAGCTACTCTAGAGTCCAAGGCTGGAGGATTGCCTGAGCCCAGATGTAGAGGATGCGGTGAGCTGTCATCAAGCCACTGCACTTCAGCCTGTGCAACTGAGTGAGAGAAACCCTGACTCTAAATAAATACATAAAATAATAAAATGGTTGCTGTGTGCCAGCTTCAAGAAAATTTTCAAGAAATTAATGTTGAGATGCTTTGTCAGAACTTACTACAGAATAATGGCATTACTAGTCCGAATACTAGTAATTAATATGACATGTAACTCATCAAGAGATTGTGATGCTGGGTGCAGTGCCTCACACCTATAATCCCAGCACTTTGAGAGACCGAGGTGAGAGGATTGCCTGAGCAACATAGGGGTTTGAGACCAGCCTGGGCAACTTGATGAGACCTCATCTTTACAATAAATCAAGAAAAATTAATTGGGTATGATGGCATGTGCCTGTAGTTCCAGCTACTTGTAAGGCTGTGGTGGAAGGATCACCTGAGCCCAGCAAGATGAGGCTGTGGTGGCCCTGAGCAGTGAGCCACTGCACTCCAGTCTGAGAGACAGAGTGAGATTCAGACACACACACACACACACACACACACACACACACACACACACACACAAATATTGTGAACAGAATTGATGAAAGATGTGCTTCAAACTATGAACATGTAACTGCTGAATAAGAAGAGTATGTTTGTGTGACTCTTACTGAAATCAGCCTTGGTGATTTCTAGCCCAAAATTGTGAATTGTGAATCTACTCACTGCATATTGTCATCTATACGCGGGTCACAAGGAAAAAAATATTGGTAGTCTGATTCAACTGGCTATTCCTTGAAGAAATAGCATCCTGTATTTACAACTTTTGAGGGTCCTATTAGTGAAACTAAAGTTCAGAACAGCCTGTGTAACCTTCATGATATCCCTTGAAATGTTCCGTAACCACCTAAACAATTAATGTTTCAGAGGAATGAAATGAGAGTCTCCCTAAAATCAAGAGGATATGTTATTTAGAGACCTAGCATAAGCAAAAAAAGGGGGATCACCTGTGAATCTCCTCTTTTAATTGGAAGAACTTGGAAAAGACAAGAATGCATCTAAGTCTCAGGAACAGGGAATTTATTTTGTTTTTTTATTTTTATTTTTCAAGTCGGCATCTCACTCTGTCACCCAGGCTAGAGTGCGATGGCATGCTCATGGCCACTGTAGCCTTAACCTGCTGGGCTCAGGTGATCCTTCCACTTCAGTCATCCAAGTAGCTGGAACCACAGGAGTGTGCCACTATGCCTAGCTAATTTTTTGATTTATTGTAGAGACGAGGTCTCGCCAAGTTGCTCAGGCTGGTCTCCAACCCCTGGACTCAGGCAATCCTCTCACCTCAGCCTCCCAAAGTGCTGCGATTACAGGCGTGAACCATCTGCACCCAACAGAAACAGGAATTTAAATGACTGAAAAACTTTCTTTGTCTCTTATCTGCTCCCTAAGCTTCTGCTTCATTCTCTTTCTCTGCAAACTAGCTTTCTCCAAATTGGGAAACATGGCTGCCAAAAACGCTGAACCTCACTCACATCCTAAAGATTTGCCACTATAATAGTACTGAGTCACATGGTCCTATATTAAAATAATCTCAGAGAAGGAAGAGTTCTAATTCAGGTGCTCATACCTGGACCAATCAACAAAGTCCAGCAGCAGTGGTGGAGGTGTTATGATTGACCAAACTTAAATTATATGATCACTTTTTTTTTTTTTTTTGAGTCAGAGTCTCACTCTGTCACCCAGGGTGGAGTCCAGTGGAACGCTCATGGCCACCACAGCCTCAACATTCTGGGCTCAGGTGATCCTTCCGCCTCAGTCTTTCAAGGAGCTGGAACTACAGGCACACACCACCACGCCTGGCTAATTTTTCAAAACTCTATTATGGAGACAAGATCTTGCCATTTTACCAAGGCTGGTCTCAAACCCCTGGGCTCAGGTAATCCTCTCGCCTCTGCCTCCAAAAGTGCTGGGATTATAGGCTTGAGCCACTACGCCCAGCCTATGATAATTTTCAGTCAGCTCTACCTGGGATTGGGGGAGGCATTTGTAACAACTTTGTAGCTTCTGTGTGAGTCAGAGTTGGAGGGTAGGGAAGAACAGGTAACAGAAAAGGGGAAGAAGTAATGTGCTGCCTAGAAAGGAGTGTTTACTATAGAAGAAAAACCAGGAAAATAGTTAAGATTATATACAGATGAGTAATTGGCCAGATTGACCAATCTAGACATTATGAGTCAACTCTAACATCGAGTAAAAACTAAAGTGCATTTTTCAAAGAACAATTAATGTGAAAACATCCAGAATGATACATGTCAATGTATTGACAATGGTGATCTCTGGGGAATGTGTAGGGGGATGTTGCCATGGGAGTCTTTCACTTTTTATATTTCTGTGTTTGAAGCTTTTATGAATACATTTTTACTCTAACATAGCTTTTATTAATATGTATACATTTGTATTATATCAAAGCAAACAGCCATGCATAGTGGCCCATGCTTGTAATGCCAGTACTTTGGGAGGCTGAGGCAGGAGGATTGCTTGAGCCCAGAAGTTTTAGACCAGCCTGTGCAACATAGTGAGACCCCTGTCTCTACAAAAAATTTAAAAATCAGCTGGGCATGGTGACATGAGAGTGTAGTCTAACTATGAGGGAGGACAAAATGAGACGATTGCTTGAGTTTAGGAGATTGAGGCTTCAGTGAGCTATGATTGTGCCACTGCACTCCACCCCAGATGACAGGGTGAGACCCTGTCTCAAAAAACAAACAACTGCATAACTAAAAATATTGAAATAATTAAGAAAAAGTTATATCATGGATGTATAAAATATATGTGTTAATTGACTGCTTATGTTATCAGTGAGGCTTCTGGTCAATTGTGGCTATTAGAAGTTAAATGTTGGGGTAATCAAAAGTTATGGGGTTTTGATCATGTGGGGAGGCTCAGTGCCTATAACCCCCATGTTTTTCAAGGGTCAACTGTAGTGGGAAACAGAGGTGTCCTGTGTAATGAAAAACACATCAGAATGTATAGCATGCCCTGCTCACTAATTCTGTAGATTGGAAGAGAGAATAGCTGTTCCACTGTCTGGGAGAAGAATATCGAATACATAAATCCAAACTGATGAAATTATCGAGATACTGATATAAGGTCACAATGTGCATTTGATTCTAGATAGATAAGAAAGAAAAATAAAAGAATTAGAGGAATCTGAGGCAAGAGAAAGTTGACTAGGGACAGTTCAAGTATTTCTAAGGCCCAGGTTGTTGAGATAGATCCATAGCTAATGATTTAAAGAATAATAACAAAAAACGAGAGGTCTAAAAACAAGACATGATACAAAGTGAGTATGGAATGAGTGTATTGTGTTTCCTGGTTAGGTAGAACTTGATATTCATTTTATTTTTTATTATTTATTTATTTGACTTTTTTGAGTCAGAGTATCACTCAGTAGCCCAGACTGGAGTGCAATGGCATGCTCATGGCCACCACAGCCTCAACTTGCTGGGCTCAGGTGATCCATTCACCTCAGCCTTCCAGATAACTGATACCACAGGTGTGTGCCACCATGCCTGACTAATTATTTTACTTATTGTAGAGATGAGGTCTTGCCAAGTTGCCCAGGCTCGTCTTGGTCTTGAACCTGTGGGCTCAGACAGTCCTCTCACTTCTGCCTCCCAAAGTGCTGGAATTACAGGTGTGAGCCACCATGCCCAACTTCATATTCATTTTAACAAATTTAAAAATTGTTTGCTACTACTTTATGTGGAGACAGAATTTTACTTTACAGCAGTTTTCTCTAAGAAGAATCCCAGGTGTGGCTGATTTTAGGTAGGCAAATGTAAAAATGTAGGCACCCTTGCCCTTGATTTTGTATCCTAACAAAGGCTGCCCTTCCTACTACACTTGGCATGCAAATTTTCATAGAAAGCAAAAGCCTCTGGGGCGGAAAGTAACCAAAACCTTGACCCTTTCTTTTTAGATATTCCAACTTATTCAAATCTATCAAATAGATTAGATGATCCCAAATAATGCCCTCAGGCAGAAAGAACACCAAAACCACCAGGAATTAGTCTTGAAGAAAAGAAGCATCTGTGTTGGGAGCCGGCCACGGAGGCCCACTGAGCGTTAGGGATCAGGGAGGGCCGTGGACCTCGAGACCGCTAGGACGTGTTCGAGAGCCGTAGACCCCATTTTCCTCCCCCTTTTGCCATGCAGCACAAGAACAACCTAAAGGAACTCTGCTGGCCTAAGCTGAAGACTCTGTGACTGTGACAGGCATAGCTGACTCTAGAAACCCATTGTTCCTGTTTCCCATAAACTGCGGTTTTGGCCTAGGTATTAGATATAATTCAAACTCAGGTCACATTTGGGAGCCTTTTATACAGTACAAGCTTCTTTATAAGATTTAAAAGAATATTTATAGAATTAGTATATACTTAGGGAGAGCTGTTTGCAGCTTTTCAATGGTGAAGATGATTTTCGAGAGTGGCCCAGCACAGAGTTTGGGCTGGGCCACATTCCTGAGAGCCCAGCATGTACTTTGGACTGGGCTGCATTCTTTTGGGC
>NW_007254864.1:185377-193580 GCF_000164805.1 Carlito syrichta | reverse complement strand
GAAGTTTTTGCCTTAGTACATTTACAATTTACATTTAGGTTTAGAAGCTTTGCTGCTGCTAATCAACTTTATATATTAGAATTAAGAATTGGAAAACTTTCATAGAAATTAGGATAGACATATAAGACTTTGGAATAGCCATTTTGTTAAGAGATTGTAGTCTATTGTTCCAAAAGGTGGCCCACCGTGGACCTTGGACTGGGCCACATCCTGTAGGGCCCAGTGTGGTCTTTGGACTGGGCCACATTCTTTAGGAAATTGGCTTAAGCTATAATTAAGAGCTTCTGTAGCATTGTATAAGTGGTAGAGTTTAATTTAGTCGTCATGGGTATTGAGTGAGCTTTAGAAGTTATTGATTATCAGAACATCATTAGACTAGTAAGGATTGTTACACTGCTTTTGAAGAACATTAACTAGCAAAGGGAACAATGAGACAATCTTGGGGTTTGTTCTTCCTCACACCTAAGCATCTGGTGGGTGGGGGATGCCCCCCCGCACCTGGCTTTGTGTTCACGTGAAAGACTTGTGAGACTGCCTGTGTAAAATTTGGGGATAAATACCTGCTGTAACTTTCAATAAACGGCTTCTGCTCATTTCACTGAACAGTTGCCCACTTTCTTTCTTTCTCTTTCTTCCTCTTTATATCTATCCTTCCATCTTTCTTTCTTTTAATATCTATCCCTACAGATTCGCCGACGCCACCACATCTTCCAAGGGACTCCCCAAAACTTGCAGGGGCTGGCCCCCCGCACACCTGGAAGGAGGTGCCCAGCATTATGTGGCATAGCAATGGCTGAAAGATTTTTGCCTCTGCACCTCACATCTGACTTATTTTGGAGGGTATGTTCTCAAATATAAGTCAAAATGCTATAGCTTAGGAACCCAAACCCAGGGAGGCCTGTAACCCAATTGTACTTGCAAGGTTGTCATGGTGGCAGTAGTAGACAAATATATGGGCATGAGTTGGGGCTGCTGGTAGGCTGGTCTGTTTCTCTAATTCTTTTCAGCAGCTAAGTAGTTTGGAATTAGGACAGCCTCCTCTGGACCGGTAAGTTTCTAGCCTTTTTTTTTTTTTTGAGTCGAAGGCTCACTCTTTTGCCCAGGCTGGAGTGCAGTGGCATACTCACAGCCACCCCACAGCCTCGACCTGCAGGGCTCAGGCGATCCTTCCATCTCAACCTTCCAAGTAACTGGAACTACGGGCGCCTGCTACCATGCCGGGCTAATTTTTTGATTTATTGTAGAGACGAGGTCTCACCAAGTTGAACAGGCTGGTGTCAAACCCCTGGACTCAGGCAATCCTCTCGCCTCAACCTCCCAAAGTGCTGGGATTGTCTCTAGGCTTTTTAATAATGCAAGAGGAAATGCCAAAACAGAGACTATTCCCGGAAAGGACATAACATGGAGTCAGTATACCCAGTGAGCAGCCAGTTTAACTTTGCCTAGCTTTGTCATATTATCTCTAGCAGTTCACTTTAATTTACCCTCTAAATTAAAGGACAGAACCAGTTTTTCAGAGGTAGCTATTAATAATTGTTTTACAACCTCCCCCCAGCTTGTTTTGTACTAATTAGCTTTTTTATTTCAAGTATTTGCCTCTACCCATAAGACCCAAGTTAACCTAATCAGCCCTTTGTGACCTCCATAACACAGACAGACGCCCTCACCATGGCAACAGTCATGTGCCTGGCCTATCCATCTGCCTGCCATCGATCACCTGATGTCAGTACTTGTGCTTACCTGCCCTCTGTGATGATGTGGAGCAGACCACCATCCAACCACCTTAATGATCTACTCTCATCAAGGGGCATGTTTAAAAGCATTCAGCCTCAAGCAGCCATTTGCCATTGGTTTGCTAAGTTATGGTCTGTTAATGTGTTCTTTGAGTTATGGCCTGGCCATAATGAGTATAAATTATCAAAATTCAATAAAGGTACCTTAGGTGTAATTTTAGGAAAGCACATTGGATTGTGATTTTGACCAAGAAATGCAAAACAAAGTGGTTACAAAAAAAAAGTTCTGCATGAACAACAACAAAAAAATACTTTAACAAAGGAAAGGTGACCCATGGTAGTCTTCCCACCATTTTGAAAAGGACAGTTCAGAAAGACAATTTTTTTTTTTTTTTTGAGTCATAGTCTCACTCTGTCACCTAGGCTGGAGTGCAATAGCATGCTCATGGCCACTGCAGCCTTGACCTGCTGGGCTCAGGCAATTCTTCCACCTCAGCCTTCCAAATAGCTGGAACTATAGGTATGCACCACCATGCCTAGCTAATTTTTTGATTTATTGTAGAGATAAGGTCTTGCCATGTTGCCCAGGCTGGTCTTGAACCCGAGGGCTCAAGCAATCCTCTCACCTCCAACTCTCAAAGTGCTGGGATTGCAGTGCTAAGCCACTGCGCCCAGCCAGAAAGATACATTTGACTATGTGAGAAACGAACTCATCTGTGCAAAATCAAAGGATGGACACAGAGACATGGAGCAGAAGTGAGACTTTGGTGATGCTCTTGCAAGACTGGGTGTCTGGTGGGCAGGCACACCAAGGCAGGAAGAATCAGCACTTTTATCCCTAAAATGCAGGTTTCTCTCCTGGTTACTCATTGGAGGAATACTACAGAAGTTACAGGCTTACCCGTATGATGCTTACGTGACATATTTTGAGTGGCTTACAGAATCATTTCATTTGTATATTCTATTTGCCCTTTGGCTTGCAGAATTATCATTCTAATTGGATCCACCAAAAGTTTAAACATGAAGTCCACCAAAGTAAAAAGCGTCCGAAAAAGAAGCACAAAGAAGCAGGAAGTGAATCAACAAAAGAGAAAAACAAAGCATTTAGACACCATCTTGAGAGCCTAAGATAAACTAGACTCCAATTTGAAAATAAATCACCATTCTTATTTCTCACTACTGTGTGTGCCTGCATTACTCAAGGCCCTGGAAAACAAATATAATTAGCTGACCCATAGCCAAGAAACTCCCTACATCAACTAATAAAGTTAGATACCCTTGTCAACATAGAGAATAAGTTATAAAACTTAAGGACAATCCTGTAAAATTAATCCTGGTGGTAATTGCTGCCAGATGAATGCTGATGAAGATAAGTGGAGCCTAAAATAGTGCTCACCTCCCTTCTACTTCACCAGACATATTTATTTTCCAAAATTCTTTATCCTGGTTAATCATAAAATCATCTTCCAGGATTTTTCTAGAAATCTTGTCATCATCTCTCCAAGGATGGTCATTCTCTCATTAATTACCCCCAGGTAGTAAATCAGCAAATTTTAGCAATTCTTTTGATATTCTCAAATATTCCCTCTCTTCTTCACTCTCTCAATCTTAGTGTAGTGGACATCTAGAAATCCACAGCTCTATGACTCAGCTTTCTCCTTGTGGAAATAGCAATTCTCATCTTTTGGGGACCTACTCCTCTCTCACTCCCCTATGTGGTTCTATGGGGCCCCTCTCATGGTTCTCCTTATTCCAGCCACAAGTGGAGACGCTTGGCCTAGTGCAGGAAGCTAAAAGAAGTGATAAGTGAAAGAATGAGCACAGAAACTTGACCTTATGCAAGCCAAGGTTGTTGTAGTGACCCTGGTGAATGATTTTCCAACATGGGTCCCTCCCAAAGTTAGTAAGTCACCATATTATTACCATTTGAGGTCAGATAATTCTGGGTTGTGGGGGCTGCTCTATGCATTGTAGGATGTTTAGCAGTACCCCTGGCTTCTAATAGATGCTAGCAGCACCCTTTCCCTAAGTTGCAACAACTAAAAATATCTCCAACCGGGCTCGGTGGCTCAGCCTGTAATCCTGCACCTTTGGGAGGCTGAGGTGAGTGGATTGCCCAAGCCCGTGGGTTCGAGACCCGCCTGGGCAGGCAAGACCTCATCTCTACAACAAAATAAAAAAATTAGCCGGGCGTGGTAGCACGCACCTGTAATTCCGGTTACGCGGAAGGCTGAGGCGGAAGGATTGCCGGAGCCCAGCAGGTCGAGGCTGCGGTGGCCGGGAGCGGCCACTGCACTCCAGTCTGGGCAAAAGAGTGAGACTCCAACTCCAAAAAAAAAAAAAAGAAAGAAATATATATCTCCAGATATTGCCAAATACCCCTGGAGAGCAAAATCATCACAGACTGAGAAGCATTCATCTAAGCTATTTGTGGTAATCCTATTGCTTTTTCCATTGGTACGTTTAGGTTTGGGCTGGTCTCCCCAAACTGGTCAATGTGGCATTAAGGTATTGTCCACTAGAGGGTTCCTTACTCCTGGGAACATGAACTTAAAGTGACTTATTCTTGCTAAAAATTGTGTCTGTGTGCATGAGTACTTAAACTTTCCATCTTGTGACCATAATGGAACAAATTTTAGGATGAATCCAACATGGTGGGAGAAATGAAGAAATATAAGAATGTAAAGTAGCAGATTGAATAAATTTGTTTTCTTTCCTTTTCTTTTTTATTTTATTTTATTTTATTTTATTTTTTGGGTTGGGGCTCCATGGTCGAGGTTGGAGTGCAGTGACATGATCATGGTTCACCACAGCCTTGATCTCCTAGACTCAGGCAGTCCTTTTGCCTCAGCCTCCTGAGTAGCAGGGACTGCAGGCACATGCCATCTCACTATGTTGCCTAAACTGGTCTTGAATTTGTGTACTCAAGCAATCCTCCCTCCTTGGCCTCTCAAAGTTCTGGGATTACAGGCATGAGCTAACATAAGAATAGTTTACTTTTCTTAAACTATTGATCTGAGCTGATGATTTCCCTGTGTGCACCTAAACTGATCTTATCTCTATACTTCAACTTATATACATATCTTCTCAAAAATACATGAAGGGGACCAAAAACAAAACAAAACAAAAAAACCCTGGAATTATTATTTGGAGGACGGGCCTCTTGTATTACAGGCTTCCCCCTGCTAGGTAAGTGTTCTAGGAACCCATCAGCATCAGTGTACCAGCTAGTGTTGTTGTGAGAGACTGCCATCGCCGCAGTGAATTTTTTTGAAGATTCTTTCAACACGTTTGCCCATTTCATTGTGGATAATTTACGACTGTACCTGACCACCACATTGAGTGTTCAGCAGTTTTTGACCAAAAACAGCATGACCCCTGTGTCCTAACCTCCCTATTCACCCGATCTAGGGCCTGAGCAACTCTTTTTTTGTTTCCCCTGATGAAAAAAGTCCTCAAAGGGAAACATTTTGCCAATGTGGAAAAAGTGAAACAAAAAATGACGGAAGTACTAAAAGGCATTCAAATAAACGAATTCAAAAACCATATTTTTGTTTGTTTATTTGTTTGTTGGTGTGTTTGTTTAAGTTGGAGTCGTACTCTGTCACCCGGGCTAGAGTGCAGTGACACACTCATGGTCACCACAGCCTCGACCTGCTGGGCTCAGGCCATCCTTCTGCCTCAGCCTTTCAAGTAGCTGGAACTACAGGCATGTACCACCACACCCAGCTAGTTTTTCTTGATTTATTGTGGCGACGAGGTCTCACAAGTTGTCCAGGGTTATCTTGAACCCCTGGGCTCAGGCAATCCTCTAGCCTCAGCCTCCCAAAGTGCTGAGATTACAGGCATGAGCCACTGTGCCCAGTTCAAAAACTGTTTTGAGCAGAGGAAACAACATCTTGATAGGTGTATTGCATCAAACACAGAGTACTTTGAAGGTGACTGAAGTTTAAGCATAAAAACACAATTTTTAATAAATAAATTCTGGGGTTTTCAGTCCCCTTTTATACATACATCCGAATGGGAGGATACGATATGTACTCTGGTTGTTTTAGATGCCTCATTCTTTTTATTGACTCCAAATGATTTCATTTTATAGATGCATAATAATTTATTTAACCAGTGTCTTGAAGTCTTTTATGTATATTTTTAAAAAAAATTTTAATGCAAAGAATAGTTCAATAGATTTGTGTTACACATAAGTCATTTAACATGTGAATATGTCTATAAAGTAGACTTCAGAAGAGAAATTTTTAGGTAAAAGTGCATGTGCATATGTGAATTTCATAGATATTGTAAAACATGCTGGGAAGAAGCTGCAATATTAATAATTAACACTCTCATTAGCAACACCTGCTGCCCCTTACTCAGACGAATAAAATAAGTTATCAAACTTTTTGTGCTCTAGTAATTTCAGGAAATATGGTATGTAATAGCATTAATTTTTTTCTCATTAAACTTTATTTTAATGAGCCTTAAAATTCTGTGGCAGATTCTTGCTCAAATTGTTTCCATTAAAAAGTACTGATTTTAAAAACTAATAACTTAAAACTTTTATATGTATGTAATGTATATGTATATATATTGGAAAAACATGCATGACCCACAACACATTCTCCTTTATTTCTGAACATTTTCTGATGCATTGTTATTAGCAACCAGTCTTTTACTACATATGTATACACACATACACACACACACACACACATACACACATATTGGGTTGGAGTCTCACTCTGTTGCCCAGGCCACTGCAACCTTGACCTGCTGGGCTCAGGTGATACTTCCACCTCTGTCTTCCAAGTAGCTGGAACTACAGATGCATGCCACCATTCCCGGCTTTTTTTTTTTTTTTTTGCATACCTAGTTTAACATTGTGTTTAAACTACACACCTGGGGTAAAAATTTTGTGAGCACTCTTGGCCAGGTGCAGTGGCTCACGCCTGTAATCCCAGCACTCTGGGAGGCCGAGGTGAGAGGATTGCCTGAGCCCTGGGGTTTGAGACCAGCCTGGGGAACTTGGTGAGACCGTGTCTCTACAATAAATCAAGAAAAATTAGTCAGGTGTGGAGGCACATGCCTATAGTTCTAGCTGAGGTGGAAGGATCGCCTGAGCCCAGTAGGTCGAGGCTGTGGTGGCCATGAGCATGCCACTGCACTCCAGCATGGGCAACAGAATGAGACTCTGACTCCAAAAAAAAAAAATTGTGAGCACTTTTATTTTGGTTTCATTTTACTTTTATTATGTGCATCTGTAATAATTTGGATCTTTTCCCTTTGCTTCCCTGTTTGTTTTTGAACGTCTTTCAAGAGCCAAAATAAGATATTCAAAATGGTGGGCATAGGACAGGCAGTTAAAAGCTACTAGGACAGTCACCACCCTCTATGAAGTTCTCATATTTGAGTCGTTGAAGAAAAAGTCTCCCATGTTAAAATAAACTGGTCAGTCAGGCACGGTGGCTCATGCCTGTAATGCCAGCACTTTGGGAGCCTGAGGCGAGAGGATTGCTATAGCCCAGTGACTTGAGATCAGCCTGGGCAACTTGGCAAGACCTCATCTCTACAATAAATCAAAAAATTAGTAGGACGCGGTGGCACACACCTGTGGTTTCAGTTATCTGGAAGGCTGAGGCAGAAAGATCACCTGAGCCCAGCAGGTTGAGGCTGCAGGGTGACCGTGAGCATGCCACTCTACTGCAGCCTGGGTGACAGAGTGAGACTCTGACTAAAAATTAAATAAATAAATAAACAAATAAATACATAAATAAATGTCTGGGTCATTTCTAAATAAGATAAAGTACAAAAACATTAACAACTAAACATGAGGTCAGATTCATTTACTTTTGGTTTATTTATTTATATATTCTATTTTTTTAGAGACAGAGTTTTTCTATGTTGTCCAGGCTGGTCTCAAACTCCTGGTGTCAAGTGATCCTTCCACCTCAGCCTCCCAAATAGTTGGGATCATAGGCATGAGCCACCGTGCCAGGCTTCATTTACTTTTGGCTTCATAAACTTTATAGGAAGAGAAAAAGTATTTGGGTCTACTAAATATGTAGTGTTCCACATTAGAAAATTGTTCTTTGGATTAATAACTGGCCTAGAATGCAAAGATCTTGCGTTTTATCAAGATAACTTCGTGTACTTCATGTTGTTTCTAATGTTATAAAATATATATGCATAAAATGTTAATATACTTCAGATAGTTCAGAGTTTGCTTGCTTCCTGGGTTTTCACTAGAAATTAAGTTTACTAAAAGTTAAAAATTCTAATTAATGTAATGTAATTCCATATGCAAGAGGTATAGGAAATTAAAATGTGTTTTTGATTAGGAAAGCTGTAAGGAAGAGATGATAACTTTTTTTTTTTTTTGAGTTGGAGTCTCACTCTGTCGCCCAGACTGGAGTGCAGTGGCCGCTCCCGGCCACCGCAGCCTCGACCTGCTGGGCTCCGGCAATCCTTCCGCCTCA
>NW_007254864.1:174325-185357 GCF_000164805.1 Carlito syrichta | reverse complement strand
GAATTACAGGCATGTGCTACCACGCCCGGCTGACTTTTTGATTTATTGTAGAGATGAGGTCTCGCTGCCCAGGCGGGTCTCGAACCTGCGGGCTCAGGCAATCCACTCACCTCAGCCTCCCAAAGGCATGGGATTACAGGCTGAGCCACCGAGCCCGGCTGATGATAACTTTTTTAAAGAAAAAAATAGCTTTGCCCGACCTGGTGGCTCACGTCTGTAATCCCAGCATTTTGAGAGGAGTAGGCAAGAGGATTATTGCCTGAGTCCACAGATTCAAAACCAGCCTGGGCACCATGGCGAGACCTCGTCTTTACAATAAATCAAAAAATTAGCTGGGTGTGGTGGTGCGTGCCTGTAATTTTAGCTACTTGGAAGGCTGAGGTAGAAGGATCACTTGAGCCCAAGCAGGTCGAGGCTGCGTTGGCTGTGATCGTGCCACTGCACTCCAGCCTGGGCAACAGAGTGAGATTCCAACTCAAAAAAAGAAAAAAAGAAAAAAATAGTTTGGTCTAAATTCAGAGGTTATTTAAGGTTACTTCAAAAAGTAAATTTAGAAAGAAGATAGAAACAAGACAGAAAGGAAGCAGTAGGTAGAAGAGAGACTTGCAAAGAACGTTGTAGGTATGGAGATGTATTTTTGGTAAGGGAAGTTAAAGAAAGATCTTTTTTTTTTGGTATGAGAGAAAATCTTGAGTGTTCAAAATGGTAAGAAAAAGAAAGCAAAATTTTGTTCTAAAGTAAAATGGTTGTTTAAGAAAGAGGAACTGACTGGGTACAGTGGTTCACGCCTGTAATCCCAGCACTTTGGAAGGTGGAGGTGAGAAGATTGCCTGAGTCCAGGGGTTTGAGACCAGCCTGGACAACTTGGCGAGACCTCATCTCTACAATAAATCAAAAAATTAACCAGGCTAGTGGCGAGTGCCTGTGGTTCCAGCTACTTGGACGGCTTGAGGTGGAAGAATTTCTTGAGCCCAGCAGATCAAGGTGCAGTGGCTGTGGGTGTGCCACTGCACTCCAGCCTAGGCGACAGTGAGACTCCGACTCAAAAAAAAAAAAAAAAGCCAGGCGCTGCGTCTCAAACCTGTAATCCCAGCACTTTGGGAAGCCAAGGCGAGAGGATTGCCTCTAAACTCAGGGATTTGAGACCAGTCTGGGGAACTTATCTGTATTCAAAAAAAACTCGTCTCTAATATATATATTATATATATATATAAAGCTGGATGTGATAGTGCGTGCCTATAGTTCCAGCTACTTGGAAGGGAGGTGGAAGGATCTCCTGAGTCAGTAGATCGAGGGTGCAGTGGCCATGAGTGTGCCACTGCACTCCAGTCTGGATGACAGAGTGAGATTCCAATTAAAAACAAAAAACAGAAATAGGCTGGGTGTGGTGGCTCAAGCCTGTAACCCCAGTACTTTGGGAGGCCAAGGCAAGAGGATTGCCTGAGCCCAGGGGTTTGAGACCAACCTGGGCAACTTGGTGAGACCTCATCTCTACAATAAATAAAAAAAATTAGCTGGGCGTTGTAGCATGTTCCTGTAGTTCCAGCTGCTTGGAAGGCTGAGGTTGGAGGATCACCTAAGCCCAGCATATTGAGGTTGTAGTGGCAGTGAGCATGCCACTACACTCCAGCCTGGGCAACAGAGTGAGACTTGAACTCAAAAAAGAAAGAGGAACTATGTATAGTATAAAACTCAAGGTTGAGTAGGTCACAGAATGCCTGAGCAGGTAGTAAAAGGTTTGTGAAGGATGAATCTTATGAAAGAAATTTCATGTGTGATCAAGTTGGCTGAAATTACAAGGGAATTATTTATGTTTTTCTAAAGGTTGAACTTTATTATATATAGAATTTAATATGTACGAATAATACAGTAAGTCCTCTACATATGAACGAGTTCCATTCCAAGAACACATTTGTACGTCCAATTAAGTCCAACAAAGTCAGCCTAGGTACCCAACTAACACAATCAGCTATATAATACTATACTGAAATAGTTTTATAATACTAATAAGTACGATAATTTTTTTAAAAAGTATAGTAAAGTACACAAAAGCACAACCACTTGTAGTAGGTGCATGCACATGACAATGTATGCCATACATGTAAATTAACTTACATGACTGGACATGTGAATGCACATTTGTATCTTTCAAAGTTTGCAACTTGAAGGTTCATATGTAGGGGGCTAACTGTATATGCATACATTTATACAAATGTGTGCATATGTATATGTTTGTATGTTTATATGTATATGTATGTATATACATACACACACATATATAGATACAAAACTAAAATTTTGCTACCGTATGTTAGAACAAAGTTTTCTTGGAGTATTGATCTGCACTTAGTAAATTTTGCAAGGAATTTTTATTTTTATTTTTTTTGACTCAGAGTCTCACTCTACTGTCCAGGCTGGAGTGCAGTGGCATGCTCACGGCCACCACAGCCTTGACCTGCTGGATTCAGGCGATACTTCTGCCTCAGCCTTCCAAGCAGCTGGAACCACAGGAACACACCACCACACCTGGCTGATTTTTTAATTTATTGTAGAGATGAGGTCTCGCCAGGTTGCTGAGGATGGTCTTGAAACCCTGGGCTCAGGCAATTCTCTCACCTCGGCTTCCCAAAGTGCTGGAATTATAGGCGTGAGCCACCGTGCCTGGCCAGGGATTTTGATTTTTTAATACCAAAATCTTTCTTTAAATTTTTAACCATCTTCTGAACTACAGTGTTTTTCTGTTTAAAGGCTCCCTTTAATTTCCATAATTTCAGGTTAAATATGCTTCTTCTTTATTTAGAAGAGTAATTTCATTTCTCAAAAGAGTGTTTTTCTTTTGACGCTTTCAGATTCATATCTCAGAAATTCAACTTTCGCTGCATCTCACTGCAGGTAACTTGCGGGTCATACCTCATTACCTCCAGCTCTTCCTCATTTTTCTCCTTGAGGGGGTACATTTTTATTTGACCAGAATGATATCCCTTTCCTTCGATCTTTTTTTTTTCTCTTAATAATTTAAAAAAAAATTCATTGTAGGAACGAGTTCTCGCCATGTTGCCCAGGCTGGTCTCAAACCTCTGGGATCAGGCAATCTTCTTGCCTCAGTCTCCCAAAGTGCTGGGATCACAGGCGTCAGTCACCGTGCCCTGCTCCTTCAACCTTTTTGTCAGCTCCTATAACTTTTTCCTCTGGTTCTACCTCTGCTATTATGACCCACTAAAGATATTTGTCATGAAGTCATAGGAGAGCAATGTTTTCCTCCAGTATAACTTGATTCTATACTATTGGCTTTTTTTTTTCTTCTCAGGTTCTCACTCTGTCTCCCAGGCTGAAGTACAGTGACACCATCACAACTTCAGAAACCTCGACCTACTGGGCTAATGCAATCCTTCTGTCTCAGCCTTCCAAGAGCTGGAACTACAGGTGTGTACTACCACATCTGGTTAATTTTTTGATTTATTGTTGGTTTCTTAAATTAGATTAGAAAATATAGTTTATTCAGAAAGCAAATTAAAGAGAGAATGAGAGAAAGAGGAGATTCACCTCTCCAAGTTAGGGGAGAGGGCCAAAGTCAGGAAATGTGGCCTGGCCAATTTTTTGATTTATTGTAGAGACGTGGTCTCGCCAAGTTGCCCAGGCTGGTCTGGAAGCCTCAGGCTCAGGCAATACTCCCACCTCTGCCTCCCAAAATGCTGAGATTACAGGTTTTCTTGATGTTTCTGAATTGTTCCACAAACCAGGCACTTTTACGTGCTTTTGCTTTTTCCAATAGCCAAACATTCTGCCTGCTCATGGTGCTGGTTTTCTTGTTTACGTCGATGATATAGTGTACACTCATATCCTTGTACACATTCTTCTAGTATCTGATTGAAATCAAGGACCTTTACATCAGAATTGACTTCCAAATTATGTAAATGGGCTTCCCATAAGGAGAAGCAATCACACTGCCAGAAGTTTTCCTTTACGCTTTGGTAATTGACCTAAGAAACAAAGATTTTGTGTTCTCTCAAGATAATTCCCTAGGCCAGGCTCTGTGGCTCAGCCTGTAATCCTAGCACTTTGAGAGGCCGAGGTGAGGGGATTGCCTGAGCCTGTGGGTTCAAGAACAGCCTGGGCAACTTGGCGAGATCTTGTCTCTGCAATAAATGGAAAATTAGCTGGACATGGTACCACGTGCCTATAGTTCCAACTACTTGGAAGGCTGAGGCGGAAGGATTGCCAGAGCCCAGTAGGTCGAGGCTGTGGTAGCAGTGAGTGTGCCACTGTACTTTAGCTGGGCAACGGAGTGAGATTCCAACTCAAAAAAAAAAGATAATTTCCAGTGCTTCATGTTGAGAGGACCGTAATAGAGTATACCGTAGACTTAGGTTAGGAGCATGCTATAACCCAATAAATATGTAATCGGCTTGTGAACAATAGCACAGCCAATTTTAGTTTTCTGTCTTAAAACATATAACTGTTTCAAGTTCCAGTTATGGGAAAAACTGCAAAGCTCCAGTTATTCCTCCCTTGTCTCACTTTCCCCTTAGCAACAACCAATCAGGTACCAGGGAGAAATCACCTAAGTTTCCAGATGTCTCTGCAACTTCCCTAGCTAGTGGGCCAAGGTCAGCCCGAGTCAGGCTAGACAATCCTCCACGATTAAGCTGACCACCAGAGGAACTACCCAATTAAATGGTAACAAAACTGGAAAGCCCCCCCAAACTCCTCCTCCCTTTGTGTAAAAGCATAAAAGGCATCTGCTTAAGGAAATCAGGGCCTCTGAATGTACTCTGCTGTGTCAGTTGTCGACAGAGGTCCAGGCTCGAGCTTGTAAATAAAGACCCTCTTGAACTTTCATCGGAATTGGCTCTTGGTGGTCTCTCGGATTGAACTTTCAGTCACTACAATGTTATCTTTACTAGATTTTTTATTACGTAGCCTCAACTTGATGGGCTCAGATCATCCTTCTGCCTCAGCATTCCAAGTAGCTGGAACCACAGGCATGTGCCATCACACCTGGCTATTTTTGTTTTTAAATTTATTGTAGAGACAAGGTCTTGCCAAGGTGTCCAGGTTGGTCTGGAAACCTAGGGCTCAGGCAATACTCTCACCTTCACCTCCCAATGTGCTGGGATTACAGGTGTGAGCCACTGTGACTGACCGTCTTTGAAAATTTTTTAATAAGATAATAGTTGTTATGACTATGATTATGTAGTTTAACTTGAGTAAAGTTTTTGAACATGGGTCAGGAACTGAAATACCTACAGGGCAGGGCAGAATGCACAAATAGGTGCAGTAGCCAGAGTATAATACAATCTACCTTGCCACTGCTATGGTTTGAATGTATATCCTCCAATATTCATGTTGACATTTAATCTTCATGGTAATCCTTCAGCATACATGACATTTGCCATCCTGAAAATTTCTTGAAGTTTAGTTTTCAGTTTATGTAAAACAAATTAGTTACAGATAATTTTGAAAGTTCAGCATCCTGTAAATTACTTTCTCTTTTTTATTCCAAAGTCTCACTCTGTCACCCAGGCTGGAGTACAGTGGCACACTCTCATGGCACTTAGGCAATCCTTCTGCCTTTGCCTTCCAAGTAGCTGGAACCACAGGCTCAAGCTACCATGACCAGCTAAATTTGTTTATTTGTTTATTTGTTTATTTATTTATTTATTTATTTATTATAGCAGTCTCACCAAGTTGTCCAAGATAATCTTGAACCCCTGGGCTCAGGCAGTCCTCTTGCCTCTGCCTCCCATAGTGCTGGGATTACAGGCATGAGCCACTACAACTGGCAAATTTTTTAAACTTAAAATGAAAAGCAGATCGGTCGAGGTGACCACACCTATAATCCCGGCACTTTGGGAGGCCGAGGTGAGAGGATTGCCTGAGCCCACGGTTCAAAACCTGCCTGGGCAACTTGGTGAGACCTCATCCCTACAATAAATCAAAAAATTAGCTGGGCATTGTGGCACATGCCTGTGGTTCCAG
Organism: Carlito syrichta; assembly: GCF_000164805.1. Classification (NCBI taxonomy): domain Eukaryota; kingdom Metazoa; phylum Chordata; class Mammalia; order Primates; family Tarsiidae; genus Carlito; species Carlito syrichta. The sequence goes on along the minus strand of NW_007254864.1, from coordinate 179,378 downwards.
CTACTTGGAAGACTGAGGTGGAAGAATCGCCTGAGCTCAGCAGGTCGAGGCTGGGGTGACCATGAGCATGCCACTACACTCCAGCCTGGGCAATAGAGTGAGACTCGGACTCAAAAAAAAAAAAGAAAGAAAGAAAAGTAATCCCTAATAACTTAAAGGCATCCCTAATAATTTAAAGGCATAATAATAATAATAATAATAACAACAATCACTTATGCTTTACTATATGTCAGACAATATTCTAGGATTACACCTGTGAAATCTCACCTAACCTTTACCACAACAAAAATCCAGTGAAGCAGGCAATAGCATTCTCCCCATTTCCAGATGTGGAAACCAAGGCACAGAGGTGTCAAGTGCGATATACAGGCTCACACTGCTAACGCATGCAGAGTGAGAATAAGAACCCAAGTGGTCTGTCTGTTTGTGTTATTAGCCACTTTGCCATACTGCCTCAAGAGCACCAGACTAAATATTTAAGGGAAACATTATTTTGCACATACCACTCATTCATTTACTCCTTCTTTTATCATGCTGTTTGAAATATATACTATTTTTTAAAATGTTCTTCTGGGAATGGTACAGATATTTAAAAGCAAACAAACAATAAACAAATGTTCCAGAAACAGAAGAAATATGCAAACCCAGTACAAAATAAAATCATTTAATTAATTATATTAGTGATATATTATAATCATACTTGAAGTTAATTTTACCTAGTTCATGATAAATTGTTCTTGAATCCACAATACATACTTTTTATATTTCTCAACAAAACACGTTCAAAACCTTATTTTTATTTTTCTTAATTCTGCTTAATTTGGATAAATTTGCTCTAAGCAAATCTAATGTAGTCACTTTCCCTGAGTAATCATGATAGATTCCATCTTTATTTTGTTTGTTCTTTGGCCCTATGAACTACTGACAGCTTTCTAAGTTATTCTAAGATTCTGGATTTCAATGATTTATTATTGTGAAATCATTTCTGCAAAGTTGCTGAAAACTGCAAGTCTATAATTAATTACACATATTAGACTAAGCAATTGGCCCTGACACATTGAAATGGGTTTTATTTTTCTCATCTCTACAGTATTTTTTGTCACTATGTTATCACTTGCTAACATCTATAGGGATGCATTGGTTCTCTTTTTATTTCTCTTTTTTTTTCTTTATTTCAATAGCTTTAGGGGGCACAAATTGTTTCTGGTTACCTTGCAGTGTATAGTGGTGAAGAGGTCTGGGCTTTAAATGTACCCACCACTCCCACTTGTGCACATTGTACAGGTGATTTTTCATCCCTCCATCCCTTCCCCATCCCCTTTCCAATGTCCATTATACCATTTTCTATGCCTTTGCAGATCCTTAATTTAGTTCCTTCCTATAAGTGAGAACATGCGGTATTTGGTCTTCTGTACCTGGGTTGGTTTGGTTCTCTTTTAGTGGTGGAAAGAGCATATGTATTTGGGCACCATTATTTGGAGATCTTCCTCAAATCTGCTAGTTAGAACTGGGAAAGGGTAATATAAAATAGTATTTAGGCACAGAAGGGAATCTGAGTTTGAAGGTAGCTAAATTCAGACATGAGCAGGCCTGACTGTCAAACTGGTAGCATGAACACATCAGGAACAATTTGTATAAAGGACAAAGTCCTCTTGGGGGAAATCGCCTTGAAGAAAGACCAAGTCAAAAACAATGTACTTGAGTTTGTAAGAGCTTTTGTAGGAGGAGAACACTACTTTGTAGGCAGTCTGGTGGCTATCATTTACAAGTATCTTATTTACAAGTCCTCCCAGTGGGTGTCTAGGATCTACAGAGAGAATGGACTGTAAGTAAAAAAAATTGAAAGTGCTATTTTACCAAAAACTGTAAGATGCTGACTCCACTGGTTTAGATTCCCACTATCAGAATCCAGGAGGAAGAGACTTATCCTTCCTTCACTACCTTTGTGGTGGTGCTTGGTGAGAGATGGTGGTGAAGACACTATTTAAAAAGAGAGACACTGGCAGGCAGAGCAGTTGTTGACACCAGTAAGAAAACCACACCTGGAGTGAAGTGGAGCCAGAAGATGATCCACCCCAGTGCCTGCAATATGTGTAGGAAACTGGATACCTGCTGTGTTTTCCAAGTGATCCAGAGACCTCCCTGAACATCAGCAAAACTCAGAAGAAATCGCCATGCCAACAGAGCTGGACCACATCCTCTAGGGAGACACAGCACTTGTGGAAGAACTGCAGCTCCAATGAGTAAATGCAGTGCCTGGTGGGTGGTTGCTGAGTCAGAGAGTGTTTGTGAGCATATGTGAGACACCCACTGAAGATGGCTGAAACACCTCTTAAAACTGAAATTTTAAAAGGGGACTGAAGTCCTGCATTATGCAGGTGATGCCATGAGTCTGTGGCTGTTGGGTTATTCCACTCAAAGTGACTAATTTGTATCCACAAGCCAGTGGAAACCTTAGTGCTATGGTTTAGGTGTTTGCCCTCACAAACTTCATGCTGAAATTTGATCCCCAATGTCAGAGGTGGGGCCTAAGGGGAAACATTTGGGTCATGGGGACAGATCCCTCATGGACTGATCCTCTCCCTGTGGGAGTGATGAGTTCACTGTTAGTTCCCATAAGAGCTGGTTGTTAAAAAGAGTTTGGCAACTCCCCTCTCTTTCTCCCTCTTGCTTCCTTTCTCACCAGGCATCTCTGCACACAAGGGATCCTCTTCGCCTTCTGCCATGAGTGGAAGCAGCCTGAAATCCTCACCAAATGCCCAGCCTTGAACCTTCCAGCTAGAAGAATCATAAAATAAATAAGCCTCTTTTCTTTATAAATTAGCTAACCTCATATATGCCTTTATAGCAACACTAAACAGACTAATACAATGGGCCAATGGATATATCAAATCATCTAGAGATCAGAAGTTGACATCAAAACAGTTGGGAATATTTAGGGGGCCATGTGGGAACTTGTGTCATAATAATTTAGATACAAATGGAAAGTATAATTTCATTTTGTAGTCACAGGTTACAGTATAGTATAAATTCTTATTTAAGACTAAATAGCAGCCAAGCGCAGTGGCTCATGCCTGTAATCCTGGCACTTTGGGAGGCAGAAGCAAGAGGATTGCTTGAGCCCAGGGGTTTGAGACCAGCCTGGGCAACTTGGCGAGACCTCATCTCTACAATAAATAAATAAATAAATTAGCCAGTCATGGTGGTGCACCTGTGGTTTCAGCTACTTGGAAGGCTGAGGTGGAAGGATCGCCTGAGTCCAGCAGATCAAGGCTGTGGTGGCAGTGAGCATGCCACTGCACTCCAGCCTGGGTGACAAAGTGAGACTCTGACTCAAAAAGAAAGACTGAATAACTCAGGCTTTGGGAAATATACCAAGTTGGACTTTGATCTTTGTCTCATAGAAGTCATGGGGTAAACCACGTCTACTACCACGTTGGGGTGGAATTTTATCCCCAAAGGGAAAAGATATATTTGTATCACTCTGAGAATAATATTTGTTCTATTTGCCCTACTTTTTATTTTTTTGAGTCAGAGTCTCACTCTGTCACCCAGGCTGGAGTGTAGTGGCACAATTACAATTTACCACACCCTCAACCTCCTGTGCGCAGGCAATTTTTCCATCTGAGCCTCTCAAGTAGCTGGGACTATAGGCATGTGCCATCATACCTGGCTAATTTTTAAATTTTTTTAGAGACGAGGTCTCACTATGTTGGCCAGACTGGTCTTGAACTCCTGGGTTCAAGCAATACTCTTGCCTCAGTCTCCCAGAGTGCTAGATTACAGGCGTGAGATACTGCACCCCATTTGCCCTATTTTTAACAGCAATGCAGAACAAACTAAGTCTTAGATTGCTGTCTGCTCACAGCCCCTTCTAAGTTTTTCCCTAAAAACATTATTTCTGTATATTATTCCCTGTCACCTTAGCCACAACTAATATGAACAAGAGCAGTTATCTGATCCAAGGAAAGCCAACCCATCATTCAGTCAATAACTTATGAGTTGACTTATCATGAAAACACTGTTCAATGGGATAATTGTAGATAATTAAACAGAAGAATGTTGCCTTTCTCTGGAAGGTTTTCAACTGGAAGCAAAGGCAAAAAATGAAAGGCAAAGACTGAGAAAAGGTAACCAGTAGAAACCTACAAGAAGGAGAAGCCAAGAGGAAGGAGAGGCTAAAATAGTGGACACCATTACGTTCAGTGAATGAAGAAGGTCTGTTTATTGGTAGCACCTATGGCAGGACAATCAGAAAGACAATAGTTGTCTCCATTGTGGTGGATCATACAATGGAGTTATTGGAAGCTCACCCAGTTATTAGAATTCTCGGACATCATGAAGGGACTTGTAATTCTCACATCATGTTTTGTCTTCTTGAGTTTTGGTAGCTTGAGTGTATCTCTATTCCTGTGTCTACTAAATGTTAGACACTCCCTCATGGCTGAAATGAATCATACCAGTTTTTTTAAAAGCCAATACCAACTTAAATAAGTAGGAAAACATATTTGTTTGCAAGGCATTAGTAATTAAGTTGGTAATATGAGATTGGCAATCAGAAAATCAAAATTTAAGAAAAATAAAGTAGTAAATATTCTTTCTTTCTCTCTCTCTCTCTCTCTTTCTCTCTCTCTCTCTCTCTTTCTTTCTTTCTTTTTGAGTTGGAATCTCACTCTCTCACCAGGTTGGAGGGCAGTGGCATGCTCTTAGCCACCCCATCCTCCACCTGCTGGACTCAGGCGATCCTTCCACCTTAGCCTTCCAAGTAGCTGGAACTACAGATACATGCTACCATGCCTAGCTAATTTTTTGATTTATTTTACAGATGAGGTCTCGCCAAGTTGCCCAGGCTGGTCTTGAACCCCTGGGCTCAGGCAATCCTCTCACCTCAACCTCCCAAATTGTTGGGATTATAGGCGTGAGCCACCATGCCTGGCAAATAGTAAATATTCTTTTATTTAAAAAATTTTTAAGCCGGGCTCGGTGGTTCAGCCTGTAATCCCGTGCCTTTGGGAGGTTGAAGTGAGTGGATTGCCTGAGCCCGCGGGTTCGA
>NW_007254864.1:151814-174186 GCF_000164805.1 Carlito syrichta | reverse complement strand
ACTCCAGTCTGGGCAACAGAGTGAGACTCCAACTCAAAAAAAAAAAAAATTTTTTTTTAATTTTAAAGATGCAGTGTACATTTCAGGTTTAGGTATGTAAATGTTCATTATGCAGGTACCCTTGCTGATAAGGTGTGCCCCTCCCTCCCCTGGCAGTTTCTTTCAACTGCCAATCCCATTCCCCCTCCCCTGGCAGTTTCCCACTACTGACAATCCCTTTCTTGTAGTATTATAATAATTGTTCAAGGTCCACTTATGAGTGAGAACATATGGTACTCTGTTTTTTGTTTCTGTGATAGATCATATGCAAAGTCCATATGTTTGTCCTTCTTTATGGCTGCATAATATTCCATTGTGTGTATGTACCAATTTTCACATTTTTAAAATCCAGTCCAGCTTCTATGGACAGCATGGTTGATTCTATGTTTTTGTTGTAGCTCTGTGAATAGAGCTACAACAAACATGTGTGATATCTTTTTGGTAGAATGACTTGAGTTCCTCCGGATATATTCCCAATAGGGGGATTGCTGGGTCATATGGAAGGCAAATTACTAGTTCTTTCAGAAATTGCCACACTGTCTTCCAAAGGGGTTACACTAGTTTGCATTCCCATCAGCCGTGTGGAAGTGTTCCTTTTTCTCCGCATTCTCGCCAGCATCTGTTGTTGTTTGTTTTATTAATGATGGCCATTCTTACTGGGGTTAGGTGGTATCTCACTGTGGTTTTGATTTCCATTTCTCTGTTGATTAGTGAAGCTGAGCACCTTTTCATGTGTCTGTTGGATGCCCACATATCTTCTTTTGAGAAGTGTCTATTCATGTCTTTTGCCTGCTTTTTAATGGGGCTGTTTGTTTTTCCCTTTCTGCGCGTCTGAGTTCCTTGTAGATCCTAGATGTTAGGCCTTTGTCAAGTAGTAAATATTCTGACTCTATGAATACTGAGCATGAAATTTGAATCTGAGGCTGGGTGTGGTGGCTCACACCTATAATCTCAGCACTTTGGGAGGCTGAGGTGCGAGGATTGCCTGAGCCCAGTGGTTCGAAACTAGCCTGATCAACTTGGGAGACCTCATCTCTACAATAAATTAAAAAATTAGCTGGGCATGGGCATGTGTCATGTTCCTGTGGTTCCAGCTGCTTGAAAGGTTGAGGAGGAAGGATTGCCTGGACCCAGCAGATCAAGGCTGCAGTGACCTTGAACGTGCCACTGCACTCCAACCTGGGCGACAGAGTGAGACTCCAACTCAAAAAAAAAAAAAAAAATCTGAGCTTCCAAGTATCTAAAACAGAAAGAAGAAAAATGAGAAAAAAATTAGCTTTTATCTACCTTTATTTTTTTTGTGTGTGTGCATCTCATACAAGTGGGTAGTCAGGTCTGTGCTTTCTTCTTCAAGGTGAAGTCTGTAGTGAGAATGAACGTTAAAGTTGCCTAGAAAAGTATCTAGCTTTTATTTCAAAAGGCTAAGCCTCAGTAGAGGAGAGAAATTGCAGGTAGAGGTGAAACAACTTGCAGAAAGTAAAGTAATAGAACTTGGCTCAATTTAGTCAGAAAGATTCCACAGGCTCCATGACAGCCAGCAGAGCTCAGGTTTGGGGCATGGGACTCCTAGTCATGCTTTTGGGTAGTATTGCTAGAAAGGGAGCAAGAGTGACCCTAGAAAAGAATGACTGCAGGTGCATGAGACCCATACAAGGAATTCTCAGCCTTGGCTAAAATATCCATGCTGCAAATCTGGTGTGGAAATAGCTAAGAATTATTGGACCTGGAAGTATGATACAGACAGAACTATAAAGAAATGATTAATCACCGGTGGGCCTCTCTGTTACCTCCTTGAACCTTGGCACAACATACAACTTCAGAATCCTGAACAACCCTTGAGAGATTGGGATCAAGCTTAAAGAATGAACAAAAGTTAAATTTCCACATGCCAGGTAGAATCAGGAATTGTGGGGGTGGTTTGCTCAGAAACAAGAAGTATCTTTTTTTTGAGTTGGAGTCTCACTCTGTCACCCAGGTTGGAGTGTAGTGGCATGCTCACGGCCACCACAGCTTCAATCTGCGGGGCTCAGGCGATCTTTCTGCCTTAGCCTTCCAACTAGCTGGAACTATAGGCATGCATTACCACGCCCAGCTAAATTGTTTACTTCTTGTAGAGATGAGGTCTCACCAAATTGCCCAGGCTAATCTTGAACCCCTGGGCTTCAGGCAATCCTCTTACCTCTGCCTTCCAAAGTGCTAGGATTACAGGCATGAGCCATCATGGCTGGCTGCATGTTTCATTCTACAATTCAGCCTCAAAATTAGTTTTGTGCTAATACAACTCAAGCATCTAAAATGCATTGCCTCAGATAATATCAGCCAAGCACTACATAGCTTAATTGGAAATATGTGTTCCACATCTGGTTTCCCTCACTACTATTTAACAAATTAAAATGACAAGTGGCATCATCTGCTTCCCCTTTTAGGTTAGCAAGAGATACTGAAGAGTTAGTTGCCTGAATCGATTTCTGCAAGTTGAACGAAAAATGATTTTTTTAAAAGTGAGTTCAGAATTGTGGTATAAAATAAACACAGTTTTGATTATCTGTCTTGAGTGATTGTGATAAATTTAAAAGCGGAAACCTTGAGTAATTAGAGTTAGACAAATATCCATAAATTGTGAAACAATTGACGTATACATGAACACCAAAGCCTCACTGCAAATTCTAAACTTTCTTTCTCATTGGAACTATGAAAGTCATGTATCATTCGTCATCTACAGGCTGACAGGATCTGAAGATGGAGACTTGATTACTCAGGAACATAACATTTATTTATTTATTTATTTATTTGAGTTGGAGTCTCACTCAGTCTCCCAGACTGGAGTGCAGTGGCCGCTCCTGGCCACCGCAGCCTTGCCTGCTGGGCTCCGGCGATCCTTCCGCCTCAGCCTTCTGAGTAGCCGGAATTACAGGCATGCGCTACCACACCCGGCTGTTTTTTTTTTTATTTATTGTAGAGATGAGGTCTCACTGCCCAGGCAGGTCTCGAACCCTCGGGCTCAGGCAATCCACTCACCTCAGCCTCCCAAAGGCGCAGGATTACAGCCTGAGCCACTGAGCCTGGCTCGGAACATAACATTTATATATGAGGAAATAGCTTCTTATAGTCTGCTTATGCCCATAGCAACCTTCTTAGCAAAGAGAAAGAGGCCCAGGAAAGAAAAAAGAGAAAGTACAATTTTCCTTTTTTTTTTTTTAATTTGAAGTCTTGCTCTATCATCCATTCTTGAGTATAGTGGCACCATCAATGTTCACTGCAGCCTTGACCTCCTTGGCTTGGGTGATCCTCCCACCTCAGCCTCCCGAATAACTGGGACTACAGACATGTACCATCAGAACCAGCTAATTTTTAAATATTTTATAGAGACTAGGTCTCGCTATGTTGCCTAGGTTGGTCAAGCTCCTGGGCTCAAGTGATTCTCCCACTCGGCCTCCCAAACTGCTGAGATTACAGGTGAGCCACCTGGACCTGGCAGAAGAACAATTATTTTGTATCTTTCAGTTTGGGTTCAAATTACACAGAATGCTGTGTTGCATTTTCCAAGTAAGTAGGTAGCAGGAAAGATGACTACACAACACCAAGCCAGTTTAAAAGCAAAAGAAAAGCATTGATTTGATTTATAAATGTATTAACTTCTTACATGCTCCTTCCAGTTGTTGTTTCACACTGCTTGGCAGTACATCCACTCACACCAAGTGAGTTTACTGACTTCTGCTGCTGCTTTTTCTAGCAAAATAGTCCTTTTATATCAGTGCTTTCTGGTTACTCCATTTACATATCTTTATGTCTCTCAAAGGAACACACACCACATAGCACATAAATTAGGAATTTTATAATATCCATTCATAGACTCTGATTATGGCAGGCCTCCCAGTCAGCTCTGTTCTGGGCGTGTCTGAAAGCACTGTGAGAGGTGAGATCTTCAAGGGGCTAGCAGAGAAGGCTCAAAGGAGAGGTCACACACAATGCCAAGGTCAGAATGCCTTTGTGAGAAGGCCACTTCAGCCAGCTGTGAATACAGCTGCTGTCATGTAAATGGCCTCCATGCTTGTGTGATGCTATTTAATCAAGTGTCTCTTGGTCATCTAAAAAGTGACAGTGAGCAATCTGGAATTTTATAAGCCACCTACTCTGCTTTATCCCAGTCTCATCAGCATCAAAGTGAATAAAAAAGGGAGCAATTAAGTCTCTTTCCATATCTTACGGTTAAATCATGTTTCTTCTCAAAACACTTGCTGTATTTAGGCAAGTTTTTTTTCAATAATGACATTAACTACAAGAATAGTAATAGTAATGTGTCTTTAGAAATTCTCAAGTAATTTTATGTTCATTGTTTTTTATTACATGTATTCTGATATTTTTTACAAAGATGCACAGGATAGGCTTCCAATTCCTTACATTATTTTATCTTATTTAAAGCATTGGTATGCCGGGCACAGTGGCTCATGCCTGTAATCCCAGCATTTTGCAAGATGGAGGTGAGAGGATTGTCTGAGTCCAGGGTTTGAGACCACCCTGGACAACTTGGTGATACCTCATCGCTACAATAAATCAAAAAATTTGCTGGACGTGGTGGCACACACTGTAGTTCCAACTACTTGGGAGGCTAACTCAGAAGGATTGCCTGAGCCCAGCAGGTCGAGGTTGCGGTGGCCGTGAGCATGCCACTGCACTCCAGCCTGGGTGACAAATTAAGACTCCGACTCAAAAAAAAAAAAAAAAAAACCCAAAAAACTGAATACCACATGTTCTCACTCATAAGTGAGCACTAAACATTGGGCACGTGGGCCCAAAGGCAGGAACAACAGACACCGGGCACTGCTAAAGGAGAGAGGAAAGCACACAACCGCCCATTGGTTACCATGTCCACTACTGAGCGGGGAGAGGGCTAGAAGCCTAAACATCACATTCACGCAGCCTACTTATGTAACAAATCCTCACATGTACTCCACAACTCTGAAATAAGAAAAACTGAATAGCACATGACAATAAAATGCTTTTGGAGGACTCTCTGAAAAGTTTGCTATCGATAAATCTGCTCTTCTAAGGCTTCTGTTGTTTTTGAAAATAAACAAAATCAAGGTCCCTGAATAGAATCATGTTATGCTCCTGACAGCCTGGAATATTGAATAATATTGAAAGAAAATATTTACCGGAATAAAATCTCTCTCTTCTGTTTCACTTAGGAAGAAAGCATTGATGAATTTATGAGATCACTGAATCTTCCTTACTAATACTGTTATGATATTCAAGACTAAAATGCATTTAACAGCTTAGTGGGGATATTCCTGACTTAATTGTAGAGTTGGATTATCTGTCTCAACTCAGAAAATAAGAAATAGTTCCTAATATAAAGGAGTTTCATAGAGAGTTCTGACTTATGGAATTAGACAAAAATAGTTTGTGTTCACAATATTTAGAGATCAACTTTAGACATAAATAATTCTGTCCATGCTCTGCAAGGTGACATCTGTGATAACTTAGGAGACTGGAAGATACAGAATGTTTCTGGGCACAGTGGCTCACGCCTATAATCCCAGCATTTTGGGAGGCTGAGACGAGAAGATTGCCTGAGCCCGGGGTTTTGAGACCAGCCTATGCAACTTAGTGAGACCTTGTCTCCACAATAAATAAAAAAATTAGCCGGGCATGGTAGCATGTGCCTGTAGTTCCAGTTATTTGAAGGCTGAGGTGAAAGGATTGCCTGAGCTTGACAGGTAGAGGCTGCAGTGGCCATGAGCATGTCACTGCACTCTAGCCTGGCGACAGTGAGACTCCGACTCAAAAAAAAAAAAAAAAAAAAAAGGAATACGTATTGATTCTGAAGAACAGTGGGCCTTTAGAGGTGTATCAGTTACCACAGACTGGGTGGCTTAAATAGAAGTTTATTTTCTCACAGTTCTGACGGCTAGAAATCCAAGTAGAAAATATTGGCAGGATAGGTTTCTTCTGAGGCCTCTCTCCTTGGCTTGCAATGGCTGCCTTTTTGCTGTATCCTCACTTGGTTATCCCTCAGTCTTTTATCTGTGTCTTAATCTCTTCTTGTAAGAACAGCAATCATATTGGAGTAGGGCCCACTCATATGATCTTGTGCTACCTTCATTACCTCTTTAAAGTTCCTGTCTCCAAGTATAGCCACATTCTGAGGTGCTAGAGGATAGGACTTCAACATAGGAATTTGGTGGAAGAACACAATTCAGCCCATAATGACACAGGGAGAATATGCTATCCTAGAGCTATCAGAATCTAAATCCAGGAAATGTTGAAAGATGTTCATAGTATTTTCCAATGGATAAATTTTTTTTTTTTAGTTGGAGTCTCACCCTGTCTCTTAGGCTGGAGTGCAGTGGCATGCTCATGGCCACCACAGCCCTGACCTGCTGTGTTCAGGTGATTCTTCCACCTCAGCCCTCCAAGTAGACAGAACTATGATTGTGCTCCATTAAGCCCGGCTAATTTTTTGGTTTATTATAGAGACAAGGTCTCACCAAGTTGCCCAGACTGGTCTTGAACCTGTAGGCTCAGGCAATCCTCTCACCTTGGTCTCCCAAAGTGCTGGGATTACAGGTGTGAGCCACTGGGCCTGACTTCAATGGATACTCTTGATAATTTGTATAATTCTAGGAGGTCCAAGAAGAGATGCTCCAATATCTTTCCAGCATATAACAATATTTGTGTATGTTGTCACACATGCAGGGTAGAAAAGTCAATGACTAGGTTGGGCTCGGAGGCTCATGTCTGTAATTCTAGCATTTTGGGAGGCTCAGGCAAGAGGACTGCCTGAGCCCAGGGATTCAAGACCAGCTGGACAACTTGGTGAGACCTCATATCTACAATAAATCAAGAAAAATTAACTGGTTGTGTTGGCACATACCTGTAGTTCCAGCTACTTGGAAGGCTGGGGTGGAAGGATTGCCTGAGTCCAGCAGGTTGAGACTGCTGTGGCCATGAGTGTGCCACTGCACTCTACCCTGGGCGACAGAGTGAGACTCCAACTCAAACAGAAAAGGTCAGTTACTGCTTTTAATATATTAGAGAATGGTAAAGATTTACAATATTTTCTTCCCAGAGACTTTGTCAAAGTTGCTTAGGTAATTTCACTAAATATCAGTGTCCAAAACCTTTATATGGTTAGAACATCTCAATCACTCATTTATCAACATATTTACAAGTATTGTGCAAGAAATGTGTGCTTACATAGTATATTTGTCAGGGTAAGCTATCTGCCATCACAAACAGCACACCAGATCTCAATACCTTAAATTTCGTTTCTTCCTCATGCAAATTCTAGTAGGTATTCCTGATAGGCAGCTCTGTGGGGCAAAATAGGTCATTCTCGAACTCACTTACTATTTTATAAGCTGTCATCTTTTTATTTTTTTAATTTTTTTTTTATTCGGGGTCTAACTCTGTTACCCAGGCTAGAGTGCAATAGTACAATCATGGCTCACTGCAGGTCCAGCTTCCTAGGTTCACAGCCTCCCAAGTAGCTGGGGCTGCAGGCACGAGCCACCACACCTGGCTGATTTTTTAAATTTTTTGTAGAGACGAAGTCTCACTGTTGCCCAGGCTGGTCTCGAACTCCTGGGCTCAAGTAACCCTTCTGCATTGGCCTCCCAAAGTGCTAGGATTGCAGGGGTGAGTCACCATGTTCAGCTAAACTGCTGTCTTACAGAGGCAAGTCCCAAGGTTTCCATGAAAGAGGAATAGGGCCTGAGGAAAGAACAACAGATGCCTACTCTCCTTGAGCAAAATGTGAAGTACACCAACTCTTCACATTGGCTAGAATTAGTCGAATGCTCCTTTTTGGATTCTAAGCAACTGGCAAACATGTGGTCCTGGACTGGGTAGCTGCTTCTCAGTAGCAACTCTACACTGTGAACACAGAATTGGAATCTTTGGTGGCCAGCAAGCCACCAAAAGCTGCTATCCACAGCAACTCCAATAAAGGTTTCTTTAAATTAAGTTGAGTTGGAAAGGCAGTGGTTAAAAGCTAGACTAGGCCAGGATGGTGGCTTATGCCTGTAGTTCTAGCACTTTGGGAGGCAGAAGTGAGAGAATTGCCTGAGCCCACAGGTTCGAGACCAACCTGGGCAACTTGGCGAGACCTCATGTCAACAATAAATCAAAATATTAGCTGGGCATGGTGGTGCAGACCTGTAGTTCCAGCTACTTGAAGGCTGAGGTGGAAGGATCGGTCTAGGCTGTGGTGGCTGTGAGCATGCCACTGTACTCCAACCTGGGCGACAGAGTGAGACACCTACTCAAAAATAATAAATAAATAAACAAATAAACAAACAAATAAAAGCCAGGCTGCCTGGGTCTACTGCTTACTGACTGCATGACCCTGGAAATATCGGTCAGCTCTAAACACCTTAGCTTCCTCATCTGCGAAATGGGAGTATTGTTTGGAAGGTTGAACAGACTGACTGCAATGCACATGGAACAAGGTCTGGCCCATGGTTAGCACTCTACAAGTGTTAGCTATTCTTCTCACATAGTCTGCCACAATGACAACTCCTTGTGAGGAAGCCTCGGAAAAGCTTAAGAACCTCTAGCCCTGGCTGCAGTTTGGGCCAGGCATAAGCAGATGATTCCAGGGCGACAGCTGTGCAGAACAGATGTGACCGTGACTGATGAATGGACTGATAGTCTCTCTTGCAAAGCTGAGTGTGTAACACACAGAGTAAGTCAGCAGTTTATCGTGGGGGCAGAATTTGAAAACTGAAAAGAACAAAAGCCACCCAACACCCAGAGAAAAGGCAGCGATCAGAAGCTATGAGACAATAAAAGCCAAGAGTCGTCAGAAACCATGAATGGCAAAAGCTAAGAAAGACAATGGAGAGAAGTCAGTTCATTGCTCTGTAGCAGGAACAGCTGTTACAGAGAGCAGCTGAGTCACCAGAATGGTATAGTACTGCTGCAGAGATCCACGGCTACACGAGGACACAATAGCAAGACCTGGTGATAGCCCAGATGATTTTCCAGAGTCATTCCAGGGGGCAAGAGGACCTGCTGTAAGACTAGCTTTTGTGTTTGCTCGAAAGTCCCATTGAGGTGGGGGTGGGATTGGCAGTACTGGGAAACTGCCAGGGGCTGGGGGGTGGGGCACACCTCATCAACAAGAGTACCTGTATAATAAACATTTGTATACCTAACCCTGAATTGTTCCCCACATCTTTAAAATTAAAAAAAAAAAAAAGCCCATTCCTTCAGATCCTCTACCATGTCATTTTGGCTTGTAATCTGAAAAAGCCTGTCATTGCACGTCATTGTACCCATTGCGATATGTTTGAAACTCAGAAGTGAGCTTGGGCCTTTTTTGTTTCTTTCTTTCTGAGTCAGGGCCTTACTCTGCCATCCAGGCTGGAGTGCAGCAGTGCAATCACAGCCCACAGAAGCCCTGAACTCCTGGACTCAAGTAATCCTTCCACCTCAGCCTTCCGAGTAGCTGAGATTATAGGTGTGTGGCACCACGCCTGGCTAATTAATTCACTTTTTTGTAAAGATGGGATTTCGATATGTTGCCCAGGCTGGTCTCAAATTCCTGGCCTCAAGCAATCCTCCTGCTTTGGCCTACCAGTGTTGGGATTACAGGCATGAGTTGCCATGTATCCATTTTTGATATAATTTTAAATGCAAGTATCCATTTTTGATATAATTTTAAATGCAAATGTCATATTTTAAATATTTCAAGTAGCTGTGTATTTGTGTGTAAGGTAGTTGTAGAGGTTGTTTTTCCCTGATGATAATTCTACAAACACACTGATAAATCAAGATCAATAGAAATTTCATTATGCATACAATTTAATCAAAGCATCTATTACAATGCATGTGATTTTTTAATAATTTTAATAAGAAAAAAGTGCCATCACTCAGAATTATAAACATCCTGTCATAATCTGGTTTTTAAAGTAAATTTTAAAAGTATATTGTGGGCTGGGTTTGGTGGCTCAGCCTGCAATCCCAGCACTTTGGGAGGCCGAGGCAAGTGGATTGCCTGAGCCAACAGGTTCGAGACCCGCCCGGGCAACTTGGCGAGACCTTGTCTCTACAATACATCAACAATTGCTGGGTGTGAGAACACTTGTAGTTCTGACTACCTGGAAGGCTGAGGCAGAAGGATTGCTGGAGCCCAGCAGGTTGAGGCTATGGTGACCGGAAGCATGCCACTCCAGCCTGCGCAATGGATTGAGACTCCAACTCAAAAAATAAATAAAAGAAAAGAAAAGTATATTGTGGAAAGGCACTCTGGCAATATAGTCAATACTGACTTTTAGATGGGTTTCAATGAAGCATGCTAATTCCATTGCAATTCATAAGTAAAAACCATTATCAGAGATACTATTTACCATATCCATTGTCTAATGAATCCATAGATGTTGTATATAGGCACACAGGGATATGTTTTAGGTAGCTCATGGCTGAGTGGTCCCATTGTTTTGTTTTGTTACTCTGTGCACATATACATATAAAAAAAGAAAAAAAGAAAAGTGCCAGATGAGATGGCTCACACCTGTAATCCTAGCACTTTGGGAGGAGGAAGTGAGAGGATTGCCTGACCCCAGGGGTTCGAGACCAGCCTGAGCAACTTGGTGAGCCCTCATCTCTACAATAAATAAAATTTTAAAAAATTAGCTGGGTGTGGTGGTGCATGCCTATAGTTCCAGCTACTTGGTAGGCTGGGGCAGAAGGATCACTTAAGCCCAGCAGGTGGAGGCTGTGGTGGCTGTGAGTGTGCCACTGCACTCCAGCCTGGGCAACAGAGTCAGACTCAAACTCCAACAAAACTAAACAAAAATACAAGTATATACATTTGTTTGTTAATATTAATTGTGAAAACCACTTTCTAGTAGGCTCAAAATATGTACATAGGCCAGGCTTGGTGGCTCAGTTTGTAATCCCAGCACTTTGGGAGGCCGAGGTAAGTGGCTTGCCTGAGTCCGCAGGTTCAATATCAGCCTGGGCAACTTGGCGAGATCTTGTCTCTACAATAAACCAAAAATTAGCCGGACGTGGTAGTGTGTGCCTGTAGTTTTGGCTACATGGAAGGCTGAGGTGGAAGGATCATCTGAGTCCAGCAACGCTGGGGTGGCCGTGAGCATGCCACTGCACTCCAGCCTGGGTGACGGATGAGACCAATTTTGATTGATTGTAGAGATGAGGTCTTGCCACGTTGCCCAGGCTGGCCTTGAATCCCTGGACTTAAGCCTCTTGCCTCCACCTCCCAAAGTGCTGGTATTATGTTTTCTCTTTCTTTTTTTTTTTTGAGTTGGAGTCTCACTTTGTCGCCCAGACTGGAGTGCAGTGGCCGCTCTCGGCCACCACAGCCTCGACCTGCTGGGCTCTGGCGATCCTTCCACCTCAGCCTTCCAAGTAGCTGGAACCACAGACAAGCATCACCATGGCCGGTTAATTTTTTGATTTATTGTAGAGATGAGGTCTCGCTGCCCAGGGGGTCTCGAACCCATGGGCTCAGGCAATCTTTTTTTTCTTAAACTTTCTTTTTAAGTCAGAGTCTCTATCGCCCAGGCTGGAGCACAATGGCATGCTCATGGCCACTGCCGCCTCAACCTCCTGGGCTCAGGTGATCCTTCTTCCTCAGTCTAAGTAGCTGAATGCCACTAGGCCCAGCTAATTTTTTGATTTATTGTAGAGATGAGGTCTCGCCATGTTGCCTAGGCTGTTCTTGAAACTGTGGACTCAGGCAATTCTCTTGCCTCTGCCTCCCAAAGTGCTAGGATTATAGGTGTGAGTTACTGTGACCGGCTTCTTAAACTTTTTGAGAGAAAATTGCCACGCTAATGCCCCATCCCACTTTCATACTTTAGACTATATTTCCTACAATCAGGACAGTTTCCTACATAACCAAACACTACCATAAAAGTCAGGAAATTATCATGGACACATTACAACCATCTATTCCTCAGCCCCTGTTCAAGTTTCACCAAATGTTTGAATAATGCCCTTTAGAGCACAAGGATCCATTTCAGAATCATGCTTTACATTAATGATCATGTCTCTTTAGTCTCCTTCAGTCCTATCTTAGTCAGTTCAGACTGAGTGGTTTAAACAATAAACATTTATTTCTCACAATTCTGGAGGATGGAAAATCGAAGACCAGGACACCCACAAATCTGGTGTCTGGTAAGGTCACCCTTCCTGGTTCACAGGCTGCTGTCTTGCTACATCTGCATATGGTAAGGAGATAGAGAGAGGAAGAAGGCCCTCATGTCTCTTTATATGATGGCTCTAATCTCATCCATCAGGATCCACCCTCATGATTTAATTACCTCCCAACAGCTCCACCTTCTGATAGCATCACATTGGGAGTGAGAATTTTAATTTACATGGGAGGGGGTGGGACACAAACCTATAGTCCATAACATATCCTAAACATTTCCTTAGTCTTTTCCCTATGTTTATGACCTTGGCGCCTGACAATGACAAGGCATTTATTTGTAAAATGTTCATCAGTTGGGTTTGCCTGCTATTTCTGCGTGATTAGATTCAGGTTATGCATCTTTGGAGGAGATGACACAGAATGGATGCTCCATTTGTCTTATTGCGTTCTATCAGGTGGAGAGCACAATTTTAACTTGTCTCATTGCTGGTGTGGTTTTCTTTGATTACTTGATTGAGGTGGTAGCTGCCTGACTTGTCAGTTCTGAAGTTACTCTTCCCCTTTATAATTAATGAGCATTTTGTGGGGAAGTACTTTGGAATCGTGTAAATATTCTATTTCTCATTAAACTGTCAATCTGTTCATTTATCATTTTATATCAGTGTGATTCATCATTTACCGTTAGCATGAGATCATAGCCTAATTCAATGAGCTATAAACTATTACTATCATTATTTATTTTGATGCTAATATTCTCTGTGATTTGGACCGTGGGAGCCTCTTGAAGCACACTTTTGTGGTTCTTTTGCTTATTTGTTTGTTTGTTTTCACATGTCCCCACAATTCTCTGAGTACTTCCCTGCTTTCTGACATAGGAGGGTCTAGATTTGTACTTTCCCTGCCTCAGTTGAGAGACCAGTCATTTCTCCAAGGCATCCTGGTTCCTTCAAGCAGAGTCTGATATTGAGAAGCTGAGATCTGGGTACGATGCATGGTCCTTGCTATTGAGATGCTTCAGCTCTCAGACTTGCTCAGTAGACAGGGCCAGGGCATGCATGTATTTATGTGCACATATTTACTTATACAGGCACTAAAAGGACATAAGATGGAGTCAATATATCTGATGAGCAGCCATATTAATATTGCTTAGCTTTGTCAGGTTTTTCTAGCAGTTCACTTTAATTTACCCTCCAATCACTAGCCAAGGACAGAACTGGTTTCTCAGAGGCAACTATTGATAATTGTCTTACAAACTCCTCCCCAGCTTTTTTTGTAGTAATTACCTTTTCTGTTTCAAGTATTTGCACAAGAAACAAGTTAACCTAATCAGCCCCTTCGTGACCTTCATGACACAGACCCTCTCAACAGGGCAAACAGCCATGTGACTGACTCACCCATCCACCTGGTGTCCATCACCTGATGTTAGTATCTGTGCTTACCTGTCCCCTACATGATGCCATGAAAAAGACCACCATCCAATCACCTTAATGACCTGCCCCACACCAAAGGGAAGGTTTGAAAGCATTCGACCTAGGTCAGGCCTGTGGATCAAGCCTATAGTCCCAGCACTTTGGGAGGCCGAGGCAAGAGGATTGCCTGAGCTCAGGGATTTGAGACCAGCCTGAGCAACTTGGTGAGACCTCATCTCTACAACAAATCAAAAAATCAACTGGGCGTGGTAGCTCATGCTTGAGGCAGAAGGATCACCTGAGCCCAGCAAGTCAAGGCTGCGATGGCTGTGAGCGTGCCACTGCAGTCAATCTAGCCTAGGCAACAGAGTGAGACTCTGACTCAAAAAAATAAAAAATTAAAAAAAAAAGCATTTGACCTCAAGCAGCCATTTGCCATTGCTTTGCTTAAGCACTGACCAGGCCATGTGCTCATTGAGCTATGGCTGCCATGTTTTCCTAAGCTTTGGCTTCCTTCTCTACCTTGGGGAGGTGAATCACCTCTCTCTTTCTTTTACTCTCTTTCTCTTGCTCTAACTTAATTTCTAGCCATTGCTTTGTTAAACTCTGATGTGTCCACATGGCTCTTTGAGCTATTACTGCCATATTTCCTAGCTTTGACCCCTCCTCCCCTACCTTGGGAAGGTTAATCTCTCTCTCTCTCTCTCTCTCTCTCTCTCACTCACATACATTTACCTCTCTCTCTCTCTCTCTCTCTCTCTCTCTCTCTCTCACACACACACACACACACACACACACACACACACACACACATACACACACACACATTTACACATTTACTTTCTGGCCATTGCTTTGGTGGCTCCTTCCCCTACCTTGGGGAGGTGAATCTCCTGTCTCTCTCTAATTTACTTTCTAAATAACCTGTATTTTCCAATGTAACTTCGGTGCAATTCTTTGCATCTTTTGCACAACATAGGATTGCAAACCAGACACACTCCTTCCCCGATCCGCCCCCAACCCCTGATTGTGACGTGTCACATCTATATTTAGGTCTATCTGTATCTGTTGAGAACCACTGCTCACACCAGTTCTTCTGACTCTAGTTCATCACTACATAGTTTGTTATTGTTTTCTACCTTTCCATGTTTGTAGTTTCTTTCTCTGAATGAGATAATTAACCTTAATTATCCTTTATTTATTTATTTATTTATTTATTTTTGAGTAGGTGTCTCACTCTTTTGCCCAGGCTGGAGTGCAGTGGCACGATCACAGCTCACTGCAGCCTTGACTTTCTGGGCTCAGGCAATTCCCCACCTCATCCTCCCAAGCAGCTACAGGCATGTGCCACTACGCCTGGCCAGCTAATTTTTTGATTTTTTTTTTTTTTTTTTTAGAAACAAGGCCTTGCTATATTACCTAGGCTGGTCTCAAACTCCTGGCCTCAAACGAATCTTCCACCTTGGCCTCCCAAAATGTTGCAATTACAGTTGTGAGTTACCATGCCCGGCCTCAATTATCCTTAACATATTTATTTACTTGCTTGATACCCCTGTATAAAATCAACCTCTATAGCTACTGCTGCACCTTCTTGGGCACACTTTCTTCTCACTGTCCTTGGGCTCCAATTCTTCTCATGGTTTCTCCTTTTCAAGTGATGGCTTCTTTTGTCTCAGACTCCAATACCCTACACCTGCCCCTTCCCCACGGATGCCCCCTTACAGCATTCAAGTTCTGACTCCCCATGCTTGTACAATTCTGGGGGGATGTCTTCCTTATCTCATTTGACACTTGACCGTTCATGCTAAGCTTCCTCCTGTGCGGACACCCTCCTTATGAACCTAGGGGGCTAACTCCCTTGCCAGGTGGTCCCCATGTGGGGATGCCCCTCTCACTCTACTCAGGTTATAATATCCTATTCTGGACCATAATGCTGCAGAGATGACCTCATCACTGCACTGGGCCTCTGGCCTGCTATTCTAGGCCATCCCATCAAGGTGACACCCTCTTGACACTGAGTGTCACAGCCTGAGCAGAAGGAAAAGGGAATTCCCAAAGGGAGGCAGCCTAACATGGGTATTGGAACCTGAGGTGTCAGGATCTGACACTTGCTCTTAGTGTTGAGCTACCTCCTTACATGGACCCCTCCACACCTTATTTTGGTTCAGATTCTCTATTCTGAGCTGCTGGACCCCTGTATGGTCTCATCTCTCACCATACTTGAGTTCTGACACACACCCTCTCCCTTGGTGTTAAGGACTGAAACTCTCTTGAAAACAAACTAAATGGGAGCACTTGCTCTTTCAGATATCAAACCTTATAAAGTTACAGTAATTAAAACCATATGGCACAGAAGCAAGGGAGAGACAAACAGATGAATGCAAAATTGTAAGACACAAATCCAGTCATATATGGCCACTTTATGTAAGACAAATATAGCGTACAAAGCAAAGGGGAAAGGGTGGACTTAAATGACACTTTCCTGTCCACTTTAAGAAATCATTGCCTTCCAAGGTCATGGAGATATTGTCCAATGTTACCATAATTTACCTTTATCTATCTACTTTTTTTTCCTGGAGTGCAGTGGAATGCTCATGGCCACCGCAGCCTCGACCTACTGGGCTCAGGTGATCCTTCTGCCTCAGCCTTCCAAGTAACTGGAACCACAGGCATGCACCACCATACCCAGCTAATTTTTAAAAAATTTATTGTAGAGATGCAGTCTCACCAAGTTGCCCAGGTTGGTCTCGAGCCCCTGGACTCAGGCAATCTTCTCGCTTCTGCCTCCCAAAGTGCTGGGATTACGAGTGTGAGCCACCGTGCCCAGCTTGTTTACCCATCTTATTTATACCTGTAATCTCCTCAAAATCAAACTTTTATGTAGCTATCCATATAGGAAGCAGAAATGTGACCCCTACGCATACGTCTCAGAGTAGCTAGACTTCTTATGTAATGGTTGGGTGCCTACCAAGGAATGTCTTGAGTGGGGTTAAAGTTGAAGCTATGGCTCTTTTTTTTTTTATTTGAAGTCTCACTCTGTTGCCCAGACTAGAGTTCAGTGCCATGCTCATAGCCACCACAGCCTTGACCTTCTGGGCTCGGGCGATCCTTCTTCCTCAGCCTTTCAAGTAGCTGGAACTATAGGCACACATCACCACGCCCGGCTAACTTTTTTAAAAAAATTGTAGATTTATTTATTTATTTATTTTAGATTTATTTATTGTAGTTCTCACCAAGTTGCCCAGGCAGGTCTCAAACCCCTGAACTCAGGCAATCTTCTCACCTTAGCCTCTCAAAGTGCTGGGATTACAGGTTTGAGCCATTTTGCCTGGACACTATGGCTCTCTTAAGGCCTTCAGACATGACTTCAGACATGTTAACATTCATGTGGGGTTAATTCCAGGGCTGCCTGCCTGTGAAGAAGATGGGAGTGAGGAAGAAGCAAATCCTCAAGTGGAGCTGTTTTTGCTTCGGAATGGAATAGAAAAGGGGAAAAGCGTTTTTTGGCCAGGAGGTCCATATTACTCACCACCCATGTGAGATTTTGGAAGCACAATTTTAGGAAAAAAGAGTTTTTGGCTCTGTTTCCTAAGGAAGGTAGTTGCTGCCATGATGTTTAGAGAACGGGGCTAGTATTGGGGCAACAGCAGCATTTGGTGACCAAATGGGACTGGAAATGCTTCAGGGATTTTAACTGATGCAAGTTCAATGTTAAGGCATTACTGAGAAGCTGGGAAAAAAACCCCAATGAATATTAGGGTGCATTTGGATGTATTATTCATTCATTTATTAATGTATTTACAAATATTTATCAATTGTTATGGTAGATGTCAATCAAATCAGTTTTCTTTTATTTCCAAGGCCAAAGCTGAACATTTTCTAGCAATTCTTGGAATGAGATGTGGTCAGTACCTGAATTGTGGTCAATGAAATGGAGTAGAATGAAGTACACCACTCCCAGTCTTGGCCTGTTAAATCTCATGTACATTCCTACACTCATGTGCCAGCCTATCCTCCTATAGGGCCTCCAAGAACTTTGGAGTTGGTGGAGCCACAAGATAGATCTGAGATTTTTTTTTTTTTTTCAGTTGGAGTCTCACTCTATTGCCTGCCTTCAGCCTTGGCCTTCCAGGTAACTGGAACCACAGGCATGTGCCACCATGCTTGGCTGATTTTTTTTGAGATGAGGTCTGGTCATGTTGCTCAGGCTGGTCTTAAACCCCTGAGCTCAGGCAATCCTCTCTCCTCAGCCTTGCCAAGTACTGGGATTATAGGTATGAGACCCCATGCCCAGCTAGATCTGAGATTTTTGACTGCTAGGGCAGGGTTTCCTTCGCTGACCCGTAGCTGACTCTGACATAAGACATAAATAAGCTTTGATTTTCTTGTGCTCCTGAGAGTTTGGGGATTGTTTGTTACAGCAGCTAGTCTTTCCTAATACAAATGCAAGGTCTATTCTGGGCCAGCTCCCATTCTTGGTACAGGGACACAATAGCAAACAAATAAGGGAGAAAGTTTCCTACCAGGCACAGTGGCTCACGTCCGTAATCCCAGCACTTTAGGAGGCAAAGGCAAGAGGATTGCCTGAGCCCAGGAGTTCTAGACCAGCCTGGGCAACTTGGTGAGACCTTGTATCTACAATAAATAAAACAATTAGTTGGGCATGGTGGCGTATGCCTGTAGTTCTAGCTACTTGGAAGGCTGAGGCAGAAGGATTACCTGAGCCCAGGAGGTTGAAACTTTCACAGGGTGAGACTCTGACTCAAAAAAAAAGAAAAGTTTCCTGCTCTCACAGGACATATCTCATAGAAGGACAGGCAGATGATAAACAGTGATAACTTACATTTGTATGGTGCTTTACAGTTTATAAAGTGCTTTCATAGGCACCAACTAATTTGATTTTCATAACAATATTTTTCAGATAAGGAAACAAAAACTGAAATATTTTGTGCCTTGCATAAGACAAGGTCTTAGGAACTAGACACATGGATCAGTTTTCTGACTCTCAATCCACTGCTTATGATCCTTCTCAAGTATGTTGATATGACAGAGCAAGGAAAGTGCAGTCCTTTTCAGGAATTTTCATCATTCAGTTTATTTACTTATTTTTTTGAGTCATAATCTCCCTCTGTTGCCCAGGCTGCAGTGCAGTAGTACACTCACAGTTCACCACAGTCTCAAGCGCCAAGGTCCAGGTGATGCTTCTGCCTCAGCATCCCGAGTAGGTACATGCCACCATGCCTAGCTAATTTTTTTTTTTTTTTTGGGGTTGGAGTCTCACTGTTGCCTGTTGGCTGGAGTGCAGGGGCATGCTGACACCCACTACAGCCTCACCTGTTAGGCTCAGGTGATCCTTCCACCTCAGCCTTCCAAGTAGCCGGAATTACACATCTCCAATTTCTTTATTTTCTCTACTATATACTATTCTATTCTCTGGATATACTATATGTGCATTTTCCTGCTAAACACCTGCTGCCCAGGCTGGAGTGCAGTAGCATGCTCACGGCCACCACAGCCTCGACCTGCTGGGTTCAGGTGATCCTTCTGCCTCAGCCTTCCATGTAGCTGGAACTACAGGCATGAGCCACCATGCCCAGCTAACTTTTTGATTTATTGTAGAGATGAGGTCTTGCTAAGTTGCCCAGGTTGATCTTGAACCCATGGGCTCAGGCAATCCTCTCGCCTTTGCTTCCTAAAGTGCTGGGATTACAGGTGTGAGCCACTGTGCCTCGTTTATCTTCCATTTCTTAAGATGGGTGATAAGTACCACATTATTCTGGATTATCTTTCACTTGTCCCTCTGAATCCATTTTTCACCCTTCATAATCCTGTCCTCCATCTTGAGAGACGCACTGATGTGGCCTATTGTAAGACAAATAGGCTCCTTGTTCTTCTAGCGTTCAATAGATTGTAAGGATGGAAGAAAAAGAGGTCCCTGCCTCCTGACTTTAGGATGGTCTTAGGCTGACCAGATCTCTTAGGCAGAAACCACATTTCCTGTTGGGAGGCCCTTTCCACCCAGTCCTCTGTGGGATTTGGTTATTACCTAGCCCCCTTACTCCTTCAGGCCTAGAAGGAGAAATATGGTTCAGTGTTAACATCTAGCTATTCGATAATTCCTTATGGTTTTCCAAGAGCTTGCTCATGTCTTGGTATATGGTCCCTTTATTAAACTTTTTTTTTTTTTTTGAGCAGAGTCTCACTCTGTCGCCCAGGCTGGAGTGCAGTGGCACAATCGTAGCTCACCACAGTCTCAATCTCCTGGGCTCAGGCGATCCTTCTGTCTCAACCTCCCAAGTAGTTGGGACTATAGGCTCATGACACTGTAATTTTTTTTGTAGTATTTTAAAATTTTTCGGTAGCAATTTGTAAGTTTTTTGTAGAGATGAGGTCTCTCTATGTTGTCTAGGCTGGTCTCAAACTCCTGGGCTCAAACAATCCTCCCGCCTTGGGTTTCCAAAGAGCTGGGATTGCAGGCATGAACCACAGTGCCCAGCCTAAACTCTTAACTCTTCAAATAACCCAGTTTGAGAGTGCCATCAATTTTTTGCTGGGCTCTGATATAGAATAGATATTCTCCTTTCTCTTCCTCTACAAACATATACATCTTTTTGAATATTTGAAATAATTCATCTTTTGCAAAAAATCTCAAGAAGGAAAAACTTGTATAGAGCACCTATTGTATGCTGAGTATTGTGGTTAGGTTAAGCTTTGAGGATAGAAAGAAAAATAAATTAAACCTTTTGTTACAAGGAAGTTACAGTCTAGCAGGAGAGAACAGGTGTACAATTATAGGCAATAAAATATAGTGGCTAAGAGCATGGGATTTGTAGTCAGAGAGATCTGAGCTCAATTCCAGGATCAGTTACCTACTGGCTATATATGACCTTGGGTTAGAGAAGTAAAAGTAGAATTAATATTGATACCTTCCTAATTGAGTAGTCGTGAGGTTTAAAAGTAAAAGCACTAGTATCTATACTTTTACACCTTACTGCAGTCGTGCATTGTTTATGATGTGGTCATGTTTCTAGAAATGTGTCCTTAAGTGATTTCGTCATTGTGTGAACATTATAGAGTGAACTTACACAAACCTGGATAGTCTAGCCTACTACACACCTAGGCTATGTGGGATAGCCTATTGCTCCTAGGCTACAAACTTGCACAGCATGTTACTATACTGACTACTGTAGGCAACTGTAACACAATGGTATTTGTCTATCTAAACATAGAAAAGGTTTGGTAAAAATATGGTATAATAATCTTATGGGACCACTGCTGCTTATGTGGCCCATCGTTGACCTAAGTGTTGTTACGCAGTATGTGACTGAATATGCCTAGGATATAGTAAATCCTTAATAAATGATAGCTAAAATTATTGTTAATGACACAATAGCACTTTGCGCATGGTTTCAAGGTAGCACAGAAGAGGCATTGATTGACCAGAACTGAGGTCAGCAAAAGTTTAATGGGTGAAGTAATGCCAGAGCTGGATCTTTAAAAATAGTAATATCGTTAAAAAACCAAACAGGGAAAGGCAGTCCAGGCACAGGGAACAGCATGTATAAAAACATGGAAGAATGAAATAGCACTTCATGTTCAGGAATCAAGTGCAGTTTACTCTTGCTGGGGGGTCAAGATGTAGGCATACAAAATAGTGAGATGAGGCTAGTGAGTTAAGTGAGGAGTATATATAAAGAACGTGGTTTGGACTTGATCCTGAAGCTCATGAGCATTTAGGAAGAATTTTTCAAAATTTCTTTTAGTTTGAAATTATTTAAAACTTGTGAAAAAGTTGCAAGAATTGAAAAAAGAACCCAGGCTTCCCAGTTATTAACATTCTATGTATTTGTCTTACCATGGATTTTATTTGTCTTCGTGTGTGTGTGTGTGTGTGTGTGTGTGTGTGTGTGTGTAAAGTATAACTGTGAAAATCAAGACAATCATAAGGATACAATACAACTTAATTTCCCTTATAGCAAAAACATTCTTTTCTTCTGGTCTAAAACCCAACCCATGATTATGTGTTGCAGTTAGTTGTCAGGTCTTCTTAGTCGCTTCAGATGGAGGTGGTCCTCAAATCTTTGTCTTTTGAAACATTGGCATTTTGAAGAGGATAGGTCAATTATATTATAGAATGTCTTCAATTTGGGTTTGCCTGACATTTCCTCGTGATTAGAGTCAACCATGCATTTTAGAAGGAACACCATAAAAGATATGCTGTGTTCTTTTCAATGGTTCTTGTAGGGAGGGGTACAAAGTCCCATTTCTGGTGATTTTCACTTGGATAATGATTAAGAGAGTATCTACCAGGTCTCTCCACTGTGAAGCTACTATTTTCCCTTTTTAAATAATAAATATTTTATAGAGAGTAACACTGAGATATGTAAACATATGGCAAGCTATATAAAAAAAGATAGTGAAAACCCTTTGATGTAATAATTCCTTTTTTTTTTTTTTTTTTTTTGAGTTGGAGTCTCACTCTGTCGCCCAGGTTGGCAGTGGCAGGCTCACATCATGGCCACCCCAGCGTCAACCTGCTGGGCTCCAGTCATCCTTCCACCTCAACCTACCATGTAGCTGGAACTACAGGTGTGCGCTACCATGCACTGCTAATTTTTTTATTTATTGTATAGAGACAAGGTATCGCCAAATTGCCCAGGCTGGTCTTGAACCCGCGGGCTCAGGCAATTCACTCACCTTAGCCTCCCCAAGTGCTGGGATTACTGGCTGAGCCACCCAGCCAGGCCCAATAATTCCACTTTAAAAAATATATTCTAGCCAGGCTCGGTGGCTCAGC
>NW_007254864.1:150252-151498 GCF_000164805.1 Carlito syrichta | reverse complement strand
GGCCACCGCACTCCAGTCTGGGCGACAGAGTGAGACTCCAACTCAAAAAAAAATAAATAATAAAAAAAATATATATATTCTAAGTAAGGATGAATGCAAAATTCTAGCTCAAAGGATATTCACTGAAACTTTGTTTATAATATATAACAATGAAAAGTAAGTTAAATGTCTATTATTCGTGGATTAGGTTCAATAAATTATCCATACAGCAGAATATTATGCACCAATTAAAATTACGTGGTAAAAGCATATTTAATGACAATGTAGTTCACAGCATAGAAACTGATGATAGCAGGTAACTAAGTACTCTATACTGTATGGTCCAGCTTTTATTTTGAAATATTTTATGTACATAAACATTTTGTCACTTGATTTTACATTATTTGTATTGCTTATATAGCAAAATAAAGTTATTAAAAATAGAAGTAATATGTACTATTAAATATGGAAAGGTTTAAAATATATATACAGTTAGATAACAAAGTTCACATTTACTTGATGATCAATAAATATTAGTTTCTCTCTCTTCCCTAGTGACAGCAAGTATTTGAGCACAAGTTGGAAAATCAGAGCAATCTGAGATGTCGAAAAGATTTAGGCAACAGGTTTGCAACAGATGACCTCTAAAGCTTTTTTCAACTCTGCCATTTCAGGATTAGCAAAATTCTTCCCATTTACCCTTTAAAACCCAACTGCGATAATACGCAGTTATTGAATATTGAATCGAATATCTGGTAGTTGTGTTACCAGCACTATAGATTGTGAATAGAGGGGGTGGGTGTGTAAAAAAAAAAATCGAGCATGAGGGAGGGCAGATGCAAATCCCAGTCACTGCCTCACTGACAGCTCTTTGACTCTTCTTTTTGTGAATGGAGGGGTGGTCCCTAGGCCTCCGCGTGAACGTTATCAGAAAGAAACAGAACTTGAAACAGGAAATTACTTTCCCAGGATCCGGGGCTGAGGAGTGGAGCAATCTTTCCAACCGCCTGCAAGCATGGGGACATTCAGGGCTCCCAGTCTTCTTAATCAAGGACAACTGTGTAGGTCTCCAGGCCCAGCAAGTGAGCCGCGTGAGGGCCGCGCCTGCGGACCCCGCTCGGCCTTCACTGCCGGGCGCCGGGAGGTCGCGCTCGCAGCCAGCAGACGCAGGACAGCGCCGAGAGACTGGGAGGCCTCCACCCGGCCCTCTTGCTGCCCCAACGTGGGAGCCGCCGCTGGTAGGCGGGGGAAGGGCAGGGATCGCGGG
>NW_007254864.1:133845-149848 GCF_000164805.1 Carlito syrichta | reverse complement strand
CCCCCCTCCCCGCCTCTCCCCTCCTCCCCTCTCCCGCCCTTGCGGCGAGTCGGGACGCGCTCCTCCTCTTCCCGGCGCGCTTCCTTCTTCCTCTGCCCGCTCCGCTGCCGCCCCCTCCGGCCTCTGGGGTCCTGGGCTCTCCTACCCGGCGCGCACGCGGGGGCGGGAATGCGGTCTGGGCAGCCATGTGGGCCCGGCGGAGGCGAACTTGCCCCGGTTGCCCGGTCACCCTGGGGCGCCGCATCTAGGGGCAGGTTCCTCCGCTGGGGCGGGGGCTGCCAGGTGTGCGGGCCTCCCGGGGCAGGTAGCTACCCCTGGGGAGGAGTCCCGCCTGTTGCGAGGCGCCCCAACCCCAGCTGCCGGGCGTCAGGGCTCCGGTCTAGGGCACTGGAGTCTGCGGGGTCGGGTGGTCACTCTGGTCCCGGCTGGATTGGGTGGCGAGGGCGCCCGCTGGGCTTTGAGGGATGGGTTTCCTGAGGACGGCCTGAG
This sequence comes from Carlito syrichta, assembly GCF_000164805.1. Classification (NCBI taxonomy): domain Eukaryota; kingdom Metazoa; phylum Chordata; class Mammalia; order Primates; family Tarsiidae; genus Carlito; species Carlito syrichta. Next base: position 149,359 of record NW_007254864.1, on the reverse strand, counting down.
TCGCCGAGAGGAGGAATGCTAACTCCAGCCCCGCTTCTTTGTGTCTTACTACCGTGTTTTGACACTTAGCAACTTTAAGGTTCGTTTAGAGGGGGATCTGTGTAATTAATTCTTTTCCTTTGGCATCCAAAATTATTAATTTCCAAAACTATAACGGGATGAGTCACCGCTCTGTTACTGAATTTCTCCCTGAGTGAAAAGGACAGTTCCATTGAGGGTAATGCTTTCAGGCCGTGGTGTATTTTAATAAGTTTTGTGCAGTGGAGCAAACCCAGCGTTGAATGGGGCCCTGACTGCATCTGTGCTGATGTTTATGTTTACTGAAGAGTACTAGTGTTGGTGCCGCACTTCGAGACTCTTATGATAGCAGACCGGCAGTAGTATGGCTCTTAGTTACAGTCCTAGTGTCTTGAAGAGAGGCATATGAATATTCACATAATAATTGAGAGTGGCCTGGAGGGAGGAGAGCATGAGTAGAGTTAGAAGGCCTGGTCTGGGCCCTGCCAATTACTGTGGGATCTTGACTTAGTCAAGTTACTTAATCTTGCTGAGCTCCAGGGTTACCCTGTGCAGAGGGGATGATGGTTTTCCTTATGTATTTCACAGGGTTCTCCTGAGATCCAAATTAACTAAGGGATGTGAAATGTTGGTACAATGTAAGGGTTTTTTTGTTTGCTTTTTATTTTTATTTTTAGTCAAATTCTCACTCTGTTGTCCAACCTGGAATGCAGTGGCACACTGATGGCTACCGAAGCCCTGACCTGCTGGTTTCAGGCAGTCCTTCCACCTAAGCCTTCCGCGCCACCATGCCTGGCTAATTTTTTTGATTTATTGTAGAGACAAGGGCTTGCCAAGTTGCCCAGGCTGGTCTCGAACCCCTGGACTCAGGCTATTCTCTCTCTTCCTCCCAAAGTGCTGGGATTCCAGGCTTGAGCCACCACACTCAGCCAGGTTTTTTGGTTTTTAAGGATGCCAGTACAGTTTAATACAGCCAAATGAGTAAGAATGAAGGCAAATATATTGACACAAAACCCACAAATAATGTAAGTATTTTCAAATTTAAAATATATAAAACAAGTATATAAAAAGCATGTAAATAAAACCTTTAAGGTCACAACACTTATAAGTAAACCATTGTAAGAGATCTTAGCTGTGTTATATAGGTCTTGTTTTTAGATAGGATATGATCTTTGACATTGTTAGTATCATTTGGAAAAAGTTGCATGTGGAGAAGTGTTGCTTGATCTAAAAATAGCATGGGGCTACTCTACATGCTGAAACTGGTCCAGGTCCTTTAGATTCTTTAAAATTTTCGAATTCTAACTTGTTGAGGTCTATGTGGGACCTGGACTTAACAAAAACCAATAGTTTGCTTTTGTAAATCATGCACCACCTGAGTAAAATAATGTGGTTTACACTGTGTTTAAGATTAGTTGGGTGGTATTTTGTAATGATAAATGTATTAATAAGTACTGGTACTCTCCTGTTAAGATTTTTAAAAGATACTATGAAACCATGTTCTTCAAGCATAGGTAACATTCATTAGAAAGAAGATTGAATTATTGGGGTTTGTGGGAAAAAAGCCAGACACTTTCGTGAAAACATGCAGGGTTTATGCCGTGTTACATGCTGGATTCTGCAGGTATATTTTTGGTACCACTGCTGTACCTGTAGTCGTATCCAGAGTGGCTCTCACAACTGTCTCTCTTCATTCCTTTTACCACCTCCTGTGGTCAGATTTAAACATTTCTCACCTAGTCAGTTGTAGTAGTCTTTTAATTAGTTTCTCTACCGTAATTCCTCAACTTGCAAACAAACAGACAAACAAACAAACCCGTTTGTACAGAAGCTATTTTTCCCGCAGTCTGATTATTCTTATCCCCTATAACAGAGTTGCCATTGCTTTCAGTATTCTAGACCCCCAATCAGGGCATCATTTCTGAGTCTCTTTCTCTAGTCAAAGACTGTGGTTTGTTAGTTTGTTTTTTGTATTTTTTGAAGAGATGGGGGTCTCCCTCTGTTTCACATGCGGGTCTAGAACTTCTGGGCCCAAGCAATCCTCCCGCTTTAGCCTCCCCAAATTTTGAGACTGTAGGCATGAGCCACTATGCAGGCAAAGACTGTGTTTATAACCTTGTTTTTACCCAAAATGTCACCTATCCTCTGAAATCATACCTGTTCTTTCATTTCTAGCTTGAGACCTTGATCAAGTCACTGTAACTTTTCCTAGCCCATTTCCACATCTGTGATGAAACTAATGCTTTTCCTTGCCACTTCCCTGATCGTTTTTACTAGGAGTGGTTTGCCTGCTTCCTATTCCTCACTTCCCTGGTCCCCAGCCTGGCTGTCTGGCTAGCCTGTCTGTAGGAATGAACAGAACAAATTTGCCAGAGGCCTTTCTGTGACACCATAACAGAAGTAAGCCATTCCCAGTTACTCTGTCATACTACCTTATTTATTTCCTTTATGACATTTTATACTATTTGGGATTCCCTCTTTTGTTAGGAAACACATAAGAATATCTGTCTTTCAGTCAGAAGGTGAGCTTCATGAATGAGCTGTCTTGTTCACTGTCCTATCCTCATTTCCCAATACAATGATCTATATGTAATAAGTCAGGGGTCCCTGACCCCCAGGCCATGGGCCTGTTAGGAACCGGCCCACACAGCAGGAGGTGAGTGGTGGGTGAGCCAACCTTCACCTGTATTTACAGCTGCTCCCCATCACTGGCATTACCACCTGAGCTCCTCTTGTGTCAGAGCAGCCACGGCATTAGATTCTCATAGGAGCACAAACCCTATTGTGAACTGCACATGTGAGGGATCTAGGTTGCATGCTCCTTAGGAGAATCTAATACCTGAGTGAGGTTTGACTGCACATCCCCTCCCCTATCCACCATCTCTCCCCCCACCTGGAAAAATTATCTTCCATGAAACTGTCCCTGATGCCAAAAAGGTTGGGGACCACTGCAGCAAGTGATCAATTAATGTTTGAATTAATAAATATATCAAAAGACAAAATAGAAAGGTGAGTGCTGCATTTGAATCACAACTCCATGATTTACTAGCTGTGTGATTTTGGGGGAAATAACCTGTTTGTTTTTCAGTTATATCTTTTCAAAATGCAGCTATTAATAGTACCTACCTCAGGGTTTTGGTTAAGACTAAGTATGTAAACCACTTATCACATTAGTAAACTTAATAAATGTTAGCTTTTTTTTGAGTCAGGGTCTCACCCCACCCTACTCAGACTGGGGTACAGTGGCACTATCATGACTCACTGCAGCCTCGAACTCTTGGGCTCAAGTGATCCTCCTGCATCAGCCTTCTAGGTAGCTGGGACTACAGGTGCGTGCCAGCTACTTTTTTGATTTTTTATAGAGAGGAGGTCTCACTGTATTGCCCAGGCTGGTCTTGAACTCCTGGGCTCAAGTGATCCTCCTTCCTCCACCTCCCAAAGTGCTGGAATTACAGGCATTAGCCATCGCACCCACCTAGTTTTTGTTCTTTAAAGCAACAGTCTCCAACTTTTTTGTCATCACGGACTGGTTTTGTGGAAGACAGTTTATCCATAGGACGGGTGGGTGGGTTGAGGGGGTCACCAGGCATTAGAGTTTGGTCAAGAGCAGTGACCTAGATCCCTTGCATCCCTTGCTCACAAGAGGGTCTGAGCTCCTATGAGAATCTAATGCAACTGCTGATTTGACAGAAGGCAGAGCTCGGCTTGCCTGCCGCGCTCACCTCCTGCTCTGCGGCCCAGTTTCTAATAGGCTACTGACGAGTACCTATACTGGTCCACATCGGAGGGTTGGGGATCCCTGTTTTAAAGGAGTAAAACCTGTTTTACTTGAAAATCAGGCTTTTCAAGAGTTCCTGATGTTTGATGGTATTTATTGATAGAAGAGTCTTTTCTTATTTAATAGTTTGTCTTCTTCAGTTGTGTGTAAGAGTTTTTTGAGGCTAGAGGCTGTGGCTTTACTTATTTTTGTATTTTCTGAAGTGCACATGGTAGACACTTATTTTATTAAATGAAAGAAAAGATATCATTGGACCTGTATTGGAAAGCAAAGAGATTCTGCATTTGCGTCCTTATTTAAAGACTGTGTTATGGATGTACTGTCATTTATTTATTCACTTATGATTGAATTTAGGTTCTTTTCATTAGCTGCTATTTAACTGTGAATAGCATAGGGCAGTTGCTGTCTTCTCTAGAGGATCAACTGGGAAGGGCATGAGTGATCCGTATTCATAGTTTACAAGGCATAAAACCTTAAAAGGTACTAGGCATAGTATAAGTGGAAGGAGACCTGAGTTTTGCTCCCAAGTCCTTGTGTAAGTTATCTCCTAAGGTTAATGGAGCATCCTCTTCATGGAGTTGAGGGGAAGGTTTATAAGAGAGCATGCAAAGGGCCTACCATAGTGTTCAGTAGTTTTTATTATGCATATAGCCTCATATGTGATACCATTAAAATCAGTTCTAAGGAAGATTTAAAAATATTTGAGAAGTATTATTTGTTTATGAACATTTTGGACAAATTCTTATAACAAATTTTTTCAAAGAAGCAGTGCCAAGGGAATGTTATTAACTGAATCTCCAGGAAGAACCTCTGGTTGGGCATCTTGTAGGTTGGTACTGGGAGGTGATGAAGGAATTGCCCTTCTAACATGCAACATCTGTGAAATGCAACTCTGCCCTCTGAAACTGTTTCTTCTTCAGTAACAAAATTCCTGAAGATGCAGGGTGTTTCTGGAATTCATCTTCAATAGTGAAGATATTACCATATTCTGCTTTTTATTTGTAGCTACTTTCTTTAAATTCCTCACTGTTCTTCAGACCATCCTTAGATATTGCTTTAAGTTAGGGGAGTTTGGGTACACATATTGTAGCTTCTTATAAGCAAAAGAATGGGTGAAGATAAAGAGGGATTATCATTCTTTTTAAAAACAAGAATAATTGTGCTAATTGTTTACTGCAGAAAAATAGAAAACACAGGTGAAGACAGTTGTCCAGAGATGATTTCAGTTAAAATTTTGGTATGATTTTTATGAACATATTTGCATGTTCATTTATGTGCATGTGCTTGTATGTATTTTTACAAAAATGCCATAATTTTATATATATATATAATCTTAGGGAATTTTCCCACCCTTATGTTTTAACCAGTATTTTGGAGTATCATGTCATAGCTACTGTATTATCCTTTGTAAAGATTGCTGTGTATGTACTGTCATGTATTTATTCCCTTATGGTAGAATTTAGTTTCTTTTTTTTGAGTCAGAGTCTCACTCTGTCACCCAGGCTGGAGTGCAGTGGTATGCTCATGGCCACCGCAGCCTCTACTCAGGTGATCCTTTCTTTTTAGCCCTCCAGGTAGCTGGAACTACAGGCATGGACCACCACGTTCAGCTAATTTTTTGATTTATTGTAGAGGTGAAGTCTCACCATGTTGTCGAGGCTGGTCTTGAATCCTGGGGCTCAGGTAATCCTCTCGCCTTGGCCTCCCAAAGTGCTGGGATTACAGGCATGAACCACTGCACCCGGCCTATTAAAATTTTAGTGTAATGGAATATAATTATAACCCTTTCTGTTTGATCCTGAACCTCTCTTGACCTCACAGTTTTAACATGAAGCATTCTTTTATTCATGCTTGGCAGGTAATGCTCCCAACTTGACAGGTATGAGTCTTTTTATTTTGATTTCTTTGATTGCTACCGGTTTTGTCTCTGGCTTTGAATAAAGAGCAATTGAAAACACTCTATAAGCCAAGCCTGCCTTCCTCAATTTGTGTATGTGTGACGACTTTAGTTGGACCCGGGAAAGGGATCCTGTGAAATACCTGCACATTATAAATTGTAAGTAAGTTCTTTCCTGTTTTTATCTTCAGTAACCTGTCTTATTGCAAGGCCTAGCAGAGACTTCTTGATATACCAGAGATGTGCCATGTCTAATGGAAAGCATCTCCAACAACCTTATTAGTTGGGGTCTACTCTCTGCTACTGTGGCATCTATCTGGGTCTTAGGCTCAAACCTCTAAAGAATGGTTAGGGTATACATGATAAGTGAAATGATAATTTTAGCAATTTCCCTTATTATTATAAAGTGGGAGGCAATAGAGACAAATCCCTGTTATGAAGCTGTGTGTAATTGTTTTTGCCTTGCATAAAGTACAAAAGGTCAATGCATCAGATTCTGAAGGTTAACCCTGTCTTATCCAACAAGTTGCAAGCTTAAATCATCCTATAACATGGGTCAATGTAGGTGCCATTAGGTTTTAACCATGGCATGACTTTTTTTTCTGAGTGGGGATTTATGTTATTATTAGTACTAATTATTTTGCTAACTGGTTAATGGAGATAGGTTTGGCTTTTAGAATACTGATAACTTTGCATTGATTACTAATAAACAAATGGTAGAGAAAAGATACATATATATATATGTATCTTTTTTTTGAATCAGGGTCTCATTCTGTGGCACGATCATGGCTCACCACATCCTTGACCTCCTGGGATCCTTGATCGCCTCCTGAGTAGCTGAGACTATAGGCGCATGCCACCACCCTGGCTTATTTTTTGATTTATTTTTTTGTATAGATGAGGTCTCGCTAAATTGCTGGACTGGTCTTGAACTCCTAGGCTCAAGTGATCTTCCTGCCTCGCTCCCAAAGTGCTAGGAGTATAGGTGTGAGCCACTGCTTCCAGCCAGAAAAATGTAAATATAGTTATTACATGAATAATTTAGTATTGCTTTTGAATTGAGGCTTGAAGGACCATAAATCAGGATTTATATCTGTATTATTTTTCTTTTTTTTCCCCTTGAGTTGGAGTCTCATTCGGTAGCCCAGACTGGAGTGCAGTGGCCACTCCCGGCCACCGCAGCCTCGCCTGCTGGGCTCCGGCGATCCTTCCACCTCAGCCTTCCGAGTAGCCGGAATTACAGGCATGCGCTACCACACCCAGCTGATTTACTTTATTTTATTATTATTTATTGTAGAGATGAGGTCTCGCTGCCCAGGCGGGTCTCGAACTCGCGGGCTCAGGCAATCCACTCACCTCAGCCTCCCAAAGGCATGGGATTACAGGCTGAGCCACCGAGCCCGGCTTGTATTATTTTTCTAAATTGTTTTTGGAATAAGAATAAAAAACTATTAGTAAATGTTTGGAAAACAGTCAAACTGTTTTTCCTCTGCTCTCACACCACCACAGTGAACTCAGAAGACTTTTGTGACCGAATGTGTGTGGGAGATTTCTCCTTACCACCAAGTGAGCAATTGTTTCTGCAGTGGACAAACAATTCAATTCTGACACTCTCTACCTGGAGGCAATGTCAGATTCCACAGTTTGAGGGCTCAGTTCCCAAAACTACTGTCCCAGCAGTAGCAAGTCCCGGCCTCCAGAACTTCTAACTGGCTTCAAGCTGGGGTTCTCACGGGCCCCCTCTTCGAGTTTGATTAATTTGCTCGAGCAGCTCACAGAACTCAAAGAAACACACATTTACCAGTTTATTTGTTTATTTATTTGAGTCAGAGTCTCACTCTGTCATCTAGGCTGGAGTACACTGGCAATCTCATGGTCACCGCATTCTTGACCTGCTGGGCTCAGGCAATCCTTCTGCTTCAGCCTTCCAAGTAGCTGGAACTAAAGGCGTACGCCAGCTTGTCCAGCTAATTTTTTGATTTATTTAGAGATGAGGTCTTGACATGCTGCAAAGGCTGATCTCGAACCCGTGGGCTCAAGGCAAACTTCTCGCCTCTGCCTCTCAAAGTGCTGGGTTTACAGTTGTGAGCCACCGTGCCCAGCTCACCAATTTATTATAAAGGGTGTTAGAAAGGGAAGGTGTCTGGAGCTTCCATGCGCTCCTGAGTGCCCCACCCTCCAGGAACCACCACATGTTTAGTTGTCTAACACTGTTGGAAGCTCCCCTAACACAGTCTTCTTGGGTTTTTATGGAAGCTTCGTTATGCCAGCATCTCTTCACCCTGGATATGGGGTGGGACCCTGTCTTGGATTGGGGATTAGAGTCCTGCTTGGGGCAGATGAAAGGAAGGCAGCAGAAGGTCAGAGAGATTCTGTTTCCTAAGGTCTATAGCACCCAATATTATAACCAAAATCTGTAACAAGGGCTGTGGGAGTTAGAGGCAGGAACCGGGGACAAAAAAAAAAAATTGTATATATATATATATATATATATATATAATGTGTGTGTGTGTGTGTGTGTGTGTGTGTGTGTGTGTGTGTGTGATTACAGGTGTGAGCCACCATCTATAGTAATCATCCATAGGATCTGTAGAAACATGATGCAGTAAGTGGCTGTGTAATCTACCATCTGATTTATTAAAAGGAATATTACCAGAAAAACAAGTGAAAACAGAAGGCTCTTTTGTGTCCCTCGCCTAATAGGTTTCTGTATGCTGAATTTTGTGCTTATTATTTGCTTTTCCATATTTTTTATTCTTGAAATAATGTATTACTTAAGTTCAGTATTTTTGAGATTTTTTATAAGTGAAAGCACTACAGTGTTCTTCTGCAACATGCTTTTTTTGTTTGACATTATATTCCTGAGGTTTATTCACATTCATGTAGGTCTAGTTGATTCACTTTCATTGTTATGTGGTATTCCAGCGAATTAATATATCATTATTTATTCATCCTTCTGTTAATGGAAACTTGGTTTGCTCTAATTTTTTTGAGTTCCTGGGATAGGATATGTGTTCAGTTTTACTTTGATGATGCCATATTATTTTCCAAAGTGATTGTACTTGTACTTCCATCAGCAGAAGGTTTATATTGTTTCATATCCTAGCTGGTACTTAATATTAACAGCCTTTTAAAATTTTTTACCAATTCGAAATTGTGTTATTATGAACAGCTGTGGTCATTGGACTCTTTTCATATTAGTACACTTACACAAATTTTAAAGAGTTTAAATGTCCTGAAACTTATATTATATTTGTGTAGACAGAAGTACTTAAAAAAATAGTGAAGTGCTAGTGAAAGTTGTAGACAAGGAGTTGGTTTTTTCCTGGATTTTTTTACAATTTTATTGCATTTCCCTATTTTTTCTTTGGGTAGGAGTCTCACTCTGTCACCCAGGCTGGAGTGCAGTGGCACATTCACGGCCAACACGGCCTTGACCTGCTGGGCTCAGGCAATCCTTCCGTCTCAGCCTTCTATGTAGTTGGAACCATAGGCACGCGCCACCATGCCTGGCTAATCTTTTTTGATTTATTGTTAAGGTGAGATCTTGCCAAGTTGCCTAGACTGGTCTTAGGCTCAGGCAATTCTCACCTTGGCCTCCCAAAATGCTGGGATTACAGGCATAAGCCACTGCACCCAGCAGTTTATTTCATTTCATTTTTTTATAGACTGGATGTTGCTGTAAGAGTGCCCAGGCTGGAGCGTAGTGGCATGATAATAGCTCACTGCTGCTTCAAACTTCTGGCTCAAGTGATCCTTCTACCTCAGCCTTGCAGGCACATGCCACCATGTCCTGGTAATTTTTAAAATTTTTTGTCAAGGTGGGGTTCTCACTATATTGTCCAGGCTGATTCTCCTGCCTTGGCTTTCCAAAGTGCTGAGATTACAGTTGAGAGCCACTGTACCCAGCCTGAATCTTTATTTTGAAGGAGTTTCGAATCTTGTCAAATGCTTTTTCTGCATCAGTTGAGGTGATATGATTTTTTTCTTTATTCTGTCAGTGTAGTATATTACATTGATTGATTTTTGTATGTTGAACTGTGCTTGCATTCCAGGAATAAATCCTGCTTGGCCTTAGTTGTGTCATCCTTTCAGTGTGCGGTTGAAAGGATTTCAGTTTGTTAGTGTTTTGCTCAATGTTCGTAATGGATTTTGGTCTATTTTTTTTTCTTCATGTTTTTGTCTGGCTTTGGTATTAGAGTAATGCTGGCCTCAGAACGAACTTGGAAGCTTTCTCTCCTCTTAGTTATTTGAGTCTTCTCTCTTTTTTCTTAGTTAATTAGTCTAAGAGTTTGCCACTTTTGTTGATTTTTAAAACTCTTCATTTCATTGACTTTTTTCCTATTATCTATTTTATTATTTTAAAATTTGTATAATATTTACAAGGAGCTAGCATGGTTTCTTTTATTGAGAAGATGCTTTGGATGATCCATTCAGGAAAAATCACTTAGGCCGATTCAATTAAATCTATTTTCTTTACATACTGACAAAAACACTAGCGGCACACATTGAGACATTGAGACTCATATCATGCTGGTTTGAGCAGATGGGACAAGAGCAAGAACCTTGGCTGAATTTTTGCAGATGGCTCCAGTAGAGCTGCTGGTGATCCATATCGCTGTCAGGAATGTAACAAGGCAAAAAGGCTTTTGTTGATTTCTAGTGTTTATTATTTCTTTCATTTTGCTAGCCTTAGCTTTTGTATTTTCTTCTTCTTTTAGTTGCTTGAAGTATAAAGTTGGATTGTTAATGTGAGATCTGTATTTTTTTTCCTATGCCATTGCTAATAAATTCTGTCTTTTTACATACATGCATTTATAGCTATAAATTTTCCTCTTAACACTGTTTTGGCTGCATCCCATAAGTTTTGGTATGCGGTGTTTTCATTTTTATTTGTCTCAAAGTTCCTTTGTGACTTTTTCTTTGACCCATTGGTTAAGAATATGTTGTTGCTGGGTGCAGTGGCTCATACCTGTAATCCCAGCACTTTAGGAGCCAGGGGCAAGAGGATTGCTTGAGCCCATGGTTTCGAGACCAGTCTGGGCAACTTGGTGAGACCTGGTCTCTACAATAAACCAAAAAAATTAACCGGGTGTAGTGGCATGTGCCTGTAGTTCCAGCTACTTGGAAGGCTGAAGTTGCTTGAGCACAGGAGGTTGAGGCTGTGGTGGCCATGCGCGTGCCACTGCACTCCAGCCTGGGTAACAGAGTGAGACTCCAGTAGAAAAAGAAAAAAGGAATGTGTTCTTTAGTTTTCACATATTTGTGAACTTTCCAGTTTCCTTTCTTTCTTTCTTTTTTTTTTTTTTTTAACATAAAACCATGTAGATTTTTTTTCTATGCACATATGCAAGGATAATTTCATTTCTTTTAATGTCTGCATAGAATTCATTTGCATGGTTCAAATGCGATTTATTAACCTGTTTTATATTGATGGATATCTAAATTCTTTTTAATTTTCAGAATTACAAGTGATGCTGTAGCGAGCATTAAATTGCAGGTAGTTTGCTCATTTATCAGATTGTTTTCTTTGGTTAACTATCTGGAATTGGAATTACTGTGTCAACATATTTTGTCTTTGTGTTAATGTATTAAGTATTTATATACTTTTTTTTTTTTTTTGAATTGGAGTCTCACTCTGTTGCCCAGGCTGGAGTGCAGTGGCATGGTCAGGTCACTGCAGCCTCGACCTCCTGGGCTTGGGATCCTTCCGCCTCAGCCATCCAAGTAGCTGGGACTACATGTACGCACTACCATGCCCAGCTAATCTTCTGATTGATTGTAGAGACGAGATCTTGCCACGTTGCCCAGGCTGGTTTTGAACCTGTGGGCTCCACCTCCCAAAGTGCTGGCATTACAGGTGTGAGCCACCAAACCTGTGTTATATTTAGATACCTATGACCTTTGAGTTACGAAGTGACTTTTCAACACTCACTAACATCATATGGTGTGCTTATTTGCTTACACCACCATCATGAATTGATTTTAGATTTGAGATAATGAGAAAGAGAGACATAGTACAGATTGTTAAGGGGATGGGAGTTGTTGTGTGGGTGGTCACATTATGAAAATCATTTAATGTGACCATTGAATGCAACTACTTTAGGATGGTTTGGAATAAGAGAGATGATCAAGATAGGGAGATGTGTTGTAAAGCTGACGTAGTTTGGCAGGCCAGTGGGCCCTGAATTAAGTGAGAGTTGCAGGGGTTAATTTGATAGAGAAGAGTGAAGTAGGAGATGACTTGTTTCGGCAGTGAAATGAGAACACAGTTGTCCTAACTCTGGTGGTACTCTTTCACTCTCCAGTGAGTCACAGTCGTGGAAATAAATAGGAATTGTCTATGCAGCACATTCCCAGAGATTCTGCTTTAATTTGAGGTGAGGAATAGCATGGATATTTATTTTTAAAGACAAGCTTTCCATAGGATCTCAGTGAGTGGCCAGAGCTGAGAATGACATTATCCCATATAAGCTTCTAAAACCAGTAGATGCCTATTGGTGCTAAAGAAAAAGTGTGTTTTCTTGGCGTGAAAACTGAAGTTTTGCCTACTAGTTATAATAGATAATAGTGCTTTGGTATTATTAAATAGATGGAGAATAGAACCGTGAGACAGTGTTTTCAAATGAGTCACGAATAAGTACATTTGAACTGTTAGGTGTGGGGGTGGGGTGGAATGTGGACTCTTTTTGGAGAAAAAAAGCATTTGAAATAGACCTAATGGACTGGGTAACGCTGAGGACACAGTTGTAAAGGTGAGTGCTAAGATCAGAAAGACCAGGTTGTTGAAAGGGAAGAAGATTGGGAAATGGGGTGGTAGCTTGGGGAACTTAGGTTGTTGGTACATTTATTGGATACAAGAAGGGAAAGATCACTTAGATAAGAAATCAGAAGTTGACTCTTCAGGGAATGGGTGGTGCTTAGGGTTTTGAGTGGTCCTGGTAGTAAATGGGAGGAAGAAGAGTGAAGTTGTGGTTCAGGGAAGGAATGCTCTGTGGGCTTAGAGAGTTATTAGGAGATAGGGAATGTTTTCGATGCCATCAGTGATTTTGAAGACAATGACTTGATTGCCTTATGGCCTCAGCAAGGAAGAGGAAGATGGATGTCCTTGGAGAGGTGAGAGGTGTTTATTTTGAATATTTTGGTTGCTTCATCTCCTTTATGCTCATATGTCTTGAAATACAAACCTTTAGCTAATTAAGCTGTTTTGTGAGACAGTTTCCCAGTTTACTTGGTGAGAATAATCCTATTAGCCTTTTATTAAAAGGGTGAGATTTGATGTATGGTTTTTGTTTTGTTTTGAGTCGGAGTCTCACTCTTATCTTGGCAGGAGTGCAGTGGCACCATCGTGGCTCACCACAGCATTGACCTTCTGGCTCTGGTGATCCTTCCACCTCAGCTTTCCAAGTAGCTGGGACCACAGGCATGTGCCACATCTGGCAAATTTTTTTTATTTTTTGTAGAGACGAGATCTTGCCATGTTGCCCAGGCTGGTCTTGAACTCCTGGGCTCAGGCAGTCCTCCTGCTGGGATTACAGGTGTGAGCTACTGCGCCCAGTCTGACATATGACAAATATTTGGTTTTATGAACCAATAATAAAGCACTCTGAAAACCTCTGAGGAAAATACAAGGCAATTTTTGATGGATATGCCGATTTAAAAAATATTACTTAATGATGGCTATGGAGGGGCCAAGGGAGAATTTCCCCTTTGCCGTTGGAAGGTTAGCTGTAAAATAAACTCACAAAAGGCAGATTAACAGGAAAAATGACATACATTTATTAATGTACGTGAGGGAGAGAATCACAGATTGCCCAGTATCCCAAAGGGGTACAGATGCTTCTATGTCCTACTTTTTAGGGGGAAGGAAGATGGGGAAAGTATGGATGATTTTGGAGGATAGCAAATGATTTTTAGGGAAATTCAGTGGGCTTGAAGACCATACAGTGTTGTGGGACAAGAGGGCTGCTGGGCCCACAGCAGACAATGTTTTTTTTTTTTTTTTTTTTAAGCTAGAATATCACTGTCACCCAGGCTGGAGTGCAGTGGCATCCTCACAGCCACTACAGCCTTGACCTACTGGGCTCAGGCAGTCCTTCCACTCCATCCTTCCAAGTAGCTGGAACTACAGGCACTTGCCACCACACCCAGCTAATGTTTTGATTTATTGTAGAGAGGAGGTCTCGCCAAGTTGCCCAGGCTGGGCTGGTCTTGAACCTGTGGAATCAGGCAATCCTCTCGCCTCTGCCTTCTAAAGTGCTGGGATTACAGGCGTGAGCCACCATGCCCAGCCTGACAATGGTTTTTGACAAAAGTCTGCAGGTTTGCTGACAGACTTCGACCTTTTTTCCTATGATTTGAGATCAGTAATGAAAACTCAGAGAAGGGACCAGGGGTAATTTTTCTCTCGTGGGTCTTAAACTTTAAGCAGATAAGGAATCCTCAGAGAATAACTTTCTCCTGTCTTTGGGATAGACAGGATTGAGAGACAGAAAGGTGGGTGATCAGAGAGACCTTGGGGCTTCTTCAGTTGAGCATGTCAGAGTACCGTATTTTGGGATATCAGTGTCTGAGCCCCAACAGCCTCATTGAAAATATAGCTAGGAGAAGAATTAACATAGTACGGAGTTTTTTCAGTGTGTTGTAGGCTTTTTCAAAACCCCAGGTAGTCTGAAAAATGTAAAATGCGTTCTACTTTTTAGGCTTATGTTCATAATCTTATTGAAAGGGTACTCTGCTAAAGCAGCATCAAGGGTGATTATTTTTAAGTCTTGGTAATTGCTCCATAGCTTAGGACTTAGAACTTAGGTTCTCAGAATGGACAAGAAAATAAAAATAATTTTCCATGAATAGTTATGGTATGTCCTAAGTGTTGGTCTTTACACATTTTGTTGACTTTTTCACTTTGCCCATTTTCTTTTTTTTTTTCTTTTCTTTTTTTGAGTCAGAGTCTTACTCTGTCACCCAGGCTGGAGTGCATTGGCATGCTCATGGCCACTTTAAAATTACTGCCTGCTGGATTCAGGCAATCCTTCCACCTCAGCCTTCCAAGTAGCTGAAACTACAGGCAAGTGCCACCACGCCTAACTTACTTTTTGGTTTATTGTAGAGACAAGGTCTCACCAAGTTGCCCAGGGTGGTCTTGAACTCCTGAGCTTAGGCAGTTCTCTCACCTTGGCCTCCCAAAGTGCTGGGATTACAGGCTTGAGCCACTGCCCCTGACAACTTTGCCCATTTTCGAAGTGAGGATGGAGGGGAAGGGTTTTGGATGATTTTAAAATTTATGCTGCTTTTAGTTCATTCAAGTTTATCTGATAATTAAATCAACAGTAGAGATCACAGGAGAATAAATGATTAACTGAGTGAGTTGTAGAGACAGCAATTTTAAAGGGTTTAGGGGAAAGGTCATTTCCTACTGGGAGACAGAAGGAGTTTTACAGAGAAGATGGTATTTAGCATCACTTATTGTTATTTTCTACACTCTTGATGGACAGATACGGTTTGAATGGAGGAGAGGAGGTCATCTGATTATTTAAGCTGAATTGCTTTATAGATACATGTGAGAAACAAACTCACCCACCCAAAATCAGAGGATGGACACAGAAGCACGGTGTACAGCAGAAGTGAGACTTTAATGGCAGTCTTGCAAGATCAGGTGTCTGGTATGCAGTCACACCTAAGGCAGCTACAGCAAGCAATTTATTTCCTAGTGCGCAATCTCTTCCCTGGTTCCCCAATGGCTTAGTACTACAGGGTGTACAATTTTCCTGGACGTCATCCAGTTTCCATTTTTTTTCCCTTATAAAGTTATCCATGGTTCC